>NW_007064590.1:121470-121883 GCF_000164805.1 Carlito syrichta | reverse complement strand
AACTGGCAACCAATTCCTATTCAGAACTCTAAAGGCCAATACCTTAAGAAATAAGATAGACAAGTGGGACCTCATCAAACTAAAGAGCTTCTGCAAAACAAAAGAAACTATCGAGAGAGCAGGGAGACAGCCCACAGAACAGTAAGAAATATTTGCCAACTGCATATCTGACAAAGGTCTAACATCTACGATCTGCAAGGAACTCAAGCACGCCAAAAGGAAAAAAACAAACAGCCCCTTTAAAAAGCAGGCAAAAAGCCGGGTTCGGTGGCTCTGCCTGTAATCCTGCACTTTGGGAGGCTGAGGTGAGTGAATTGCCTGAGCCTGTGGGTTCGAGACCCGCCTGGGCAACTTGGTGAAACCTCATCTCTACAATAAATCAAAAATTAGCTGGGTGTGGTAGCACGTGCCTG
>NW_007064590.1:65831-121450 GCF_000164805.1 Carlito syrichta | reverse complement strand
TGTGGTGCCACGTGCCTGTAGTTCCAGCTACTTGGAAGGCTGAGGCGGAAGGATGACTGGAGCCCAGCAGGTGGAGGCTGCAGTGGCCAGGAGCAGCCACTGCACTCCAGTCTGGGTGACAGAGTGAGACTCCAACTCAAAAACAAAAGCAGGCAAAAGACATGAATAGACACTTCTCAGAAGAAGATATATGGGCAGCCAACAGACACATGGAAAAATGCTCAGCCTCACTAATCATCAGAGAAAGGCAAATCAAACCCACTGAGATACCACCTAACCCCAGTAAGAATGACCTTCATTAATAAAACAAAAACAACAGATGCTGGCAAAGATGTGGAGAAAAAGGAATGCTTCTACACTGCTGGTGGGAATGCAAACTAGTGCAACCTCTTAGGAAGACAGTGTGGCGATTTCTGAAAGAACTAGAAATTGACCCTCTATATGACCCAGCAATTCCCCTCTTGGGAATATACCTGGAGGAACTCAAATCACTCTACAAAAAAGATACCTGCACATGTATGTTTGTTGCAGCTCTATTCACAATAGCAAAACCATGGAACCAACCATGTTGCCCATCGAAGCTGGACTGGATAAAGAAAATGTGGTACATATACACAATGGAATATTATGCAGCCATAAACGTGGACAAATACATGGACTTTGCAGCACTTGGATGGATTTGAAGTCGAACATACTCAGTGATCTATCACAGAATCAAAGAATAGAGTACCATATGTTCTCACTCATAAGCAGATCTTGAACAATTATAATTCTATAAGAAAGCATTTGGCAGTAATGGGAAACTTAGGGGAGTGGGAGTGGGATTGGCAGTTGAGGGAAACTGCTAGGGGAAGGAGGGGCATACCTCATCAACAAGGGTACTTGCATAATCAATGTTTGTATACTTAACTCTGAATAGTACCCCACATCTTTATAATAAAATAAAAAGAGAGAGAAAATGTGGCACATATACACAATGGAACATTATGCAGCCATAAAGAAGAACATCGCAGCAACTTGGATGCAGCTGGAGACCATCATACTAAGCAAACTATCATAGAAACAAACAACAATACTGCATGCTCTCACTCATAAGCAGGCCCTGAACACCAGCACAAGGATGAGTTCAACAGATGCTAGACACCCTTGGGGAGAGAGGGAGGAGGGAGAGGGCCACATGAGAACATATCAGTTAGCTGATCCACCATCAGGGGAGAGAGGGTCAATTAGAAGCCCAAACTTCACCTGCATGCAGCCTACTTATGTAGTAAATCCCCGCTTGTACCCCAAGACTCTAAAAAAAAGAAGGATAAAATCCTCAAAAAAAGACCCCCATCTCCAAATAAGGTCACATTAGGCATGGTTTCTTGAATCAAGTGCTCCCCAAAAAGCCAGCTTAATAAATACAGCAGTTTATCAACGTACAAAGCACGAGCCAAACAGCAAAATGTCCACACGTGCACTTGGGGAACACAGCTCATGCTAGAGCACCTGCCATGCTCCTCGAATTGCCGTTAATTTTGAACAAGACTTTTGGGAAAGGAACACTCAGCTTCCGGAGAGCTTCGGGTCCTTCACCTCAAAGAGAGCCTGTCAGGAGCACAAATGATGGCCTCGCTTGCACATGTTTCCTGTCAGAATTGCACCGCGATCCAGGCTCCCATCTCTAAATATTTACCAGGGACTATTTATCAGAATGAGAGAGAATGTTTCTGCACCCTGGTGTTGGGCATATGGCAGCAGCATGAAATAGAAGATACATCGTGTGGGGTGATTTCAAGTAGAGCTAATGCCAGCAATAATTATTTTTAATCAGATGGAAGGCTTCCTCGATGATACCAAGCTGTCTGAAGTGAGAAAATAATTTTGTCAGTTCTCTCTGTCCGAGCTGTTTCTATAAATAATCTCCTGGGATCTTTTGAAGTGTAGTTGTTTATCTTTTCTTCTGCCTTTTTCATTCTTTCTTTCAACAGGAATACCCTATCACTTTTGATTACAAGGTGCCTTTGTAAAACGATACAAAGCATTTCAGGAATAGCAAATCCTCTCACCACCACACAGAATTTGAACATGTCTTGATTCTCTGGCACATCTTCCCTCCCCCACCAAGAGAAGGAGGGAACAAAATATCACTAATAATCTGAGATCGGTCCTGATCAGGCGATGTGTCACTGGTACTTGGAATGCATTTGTGTGTGAGGCCAGTAGCAGGTCAGATGTGTTACTGGGATAACAAGATTCCAAATAGGCGCCCTGTGGCAACCCTTGTTTGCATGCCACCACACCCACACACCTCAGGAAAGTAAAGAAGCTGTTCCTAGTCAGCTGTGATCTGGAATTTTTTTAATTAACTGGCCATTTTTTAAGTAGCAGGCTAGTTGACTGAATTCACTTGTAGGTCTAAAAAACCGTGTGTAGAGATTCAGCTAAAAATCCCATTTCCCGGGAATAGAAAGAGGAGGTTCTTGCAGCTGAGAATTCGCTATCAATAAAATAAAGGCAAAGCCACATCTCCGATTCAAATACACCATTTGGTTCAGGTTGCTGAATCCTCCACCACAGAGGGATTTTTCCCCCCTCTGAGCTTTATGCCTTGCCGGCAGGTGACACCAGAAACACAAAGTAGCTCACCAGAAGAGTGAAGCCTAATGTCAGGTTCTGCCCAGCTTCTCTCCCCAAGCGTGCTGCATGCCATAGACTTAGCCACTCGTCTCTCTCCTCCCGGTCACCAATCCCAAAGCCAACAGTAGCTGGTTTTGTGATTTTGCTAAGACACAACAGACAGGAGGAAGAGTCACAAGGGACAATCCCCTTGAAAGGCAGCAATGAGGGCCCACTGACAGTATGAACTTAGGAGTTAAGTCTTGGTGATTCTTGGTTCTGGATCACTGCATTTGGGCATCTTCTTGGTTCTGGGAAGAGTGTAGTGGCGCCTACTCCAAACCATAGGCCAAGTTGTGAGCACCTAAACTCTCCAGGACACTGGAAACTAGGTTATTCCAGTTGCTTCCTTTGGGGCAGGCAGGACGAGATGTCACGTTTCTTCTACCACTCCCAAAGCCAGAATCTCGCCAGCAGACCTGAAGGGGCCGGAGTGCCACCAAGGAGTCACAAAGCCATCAAAGGCACGGGGCAGCCAAGGTTTCTGTGGGATCAAAGTTCAGTTCGGTTTGAAGCTCTCAGACTGCCAGGTGCACTCCTACCTGCAGTTGTTCTTCTTGTGACCTTTGGCTTCAAATAGTCTGTCTCACAATCCACCTTTGCCATCGGACAAAGGCGAGAGGGCCTTATCACTTTCCCCTGTAGAACTTGGCTATGATTCTTCAGGTGTTTAAAAACCTCTGGGTCACCAAGCAAAGAAAGGTTAGAGACATTAGTGCAGACGCTGAGAAGGGAAATGATTCTAATGACTGGGGAATAATTTCTTTCTCAAGTCAGGTGGTTTTCAAGTCTTAGCTTTTAAAGGAAACTTGGAAGGGCCTGATCTAGTTGTCGCCTGATATATCATTAAAAATAATTTTGGATAATAGATCATCCTGTGATTTTTTTCCCCCTGCAAATAACGCAGAGGCCTGAACAACTTGGAGACTCTACTAGAGTGAAGAGTCTATTCCATCTACTTTTTTAGCACTTTGCTTAAATACTTAAAGAAACTTATGATGTGCCAGAGACAAGTTCAAGCCCTTTACATGTATTAACTCATTCAATACTCCCAAGAACGCTGTAAGGTAAATTTTTTTATCATCCCTATTTTACAGATGAAAAAGAATGCTCAGAAAAGTCAACTACTTGCCCAAGGTCACAGAGGCAGCAAGTGACAGAGTGAACTGGGATTTGAACTCAGGCGGACCAGCCGCCGAGTCTTCATGGGCTATGGCTGTGCTTTGCGAGATATGGTTTCTCAGTTGATATCAATGAAAACAAAAATAGTGAATAAAATTGTTGCTGAACTTTAACTTATTTTAGCAATAACATATATCCGTCTACTGACAAATGAATACGTTGAAATTTTTAAGTACCCTAGTGCCACTAAAGAGATAAATTTCCAATAAAACGTTACTGTTTGTATTTAATAATTATCAAACTTTCTAACATTATTAATATTGTTACTTAACTTAATATTTCTAATACTTATAATGATAACCAATCTAGTTTAAATTTTATCATTTAAAGACTTAGTCACAGGGAATTTAAAAATGAAATTTTTCCTTTTGAAAACAACGCAGATGTGGGTGTTGTGGAGCTCTGGTCCTCCCACTCCAGCTCCTGACTCACTGCTGTTTGCTCTCCCCAAGGAACAAGTTGCTCAGGAAGCCACGTCGCAGCCATGGCTTTTAAAGACACCAGCAAGACACCCGTGGAGCTGGAGGTGGCCGCGATCCACCGAGTTAGGGTCACCCGCACCAGTCGCAACGTGAAATCTCTGGAGTGTGCACTGACCTGATCAGAGGTGCAAGGGAAAAGAATCTCAAAATGTAAGGACTGGTTCACATGCCTACCAAGACTCTGAGAAGCACTATAAGAAAAACTCCTGATGGTGAAGATTCCAAGACATGGTGAAGATATTCCAAGAATAAGACAGCAGCATTACTGATTCTGTGAAATAGCATGATACTAACTCCTCTATAATTTTACCTTATTACTCCTTCTCTGGGGCTGCCAGATCACTTTATTTTTAAAATATTGTTTTTAGTTGAAGACTGGTGCCCCTGAGCATAAACAAAACAATACAAAGAAACATTAAGCAGTATTAATTTAAAAGTATTAAATATTTTAACCATACAGAGAAGTACAAAAAACAGTCAAATGAACACTGTGTTCTCACTACTCAAGTTTAACAAATTGCAACATTTTCGTCAACTGCCTCAAATAAAACCACTGACAAAACAAGAAAATGCTACATACAGGGTTGAAGTCATCTAACTACCCATCCCTAATTCCATGTGCTTTTCTCCCTCCTCACAGTTAAACACTATCCTCAACTGTATTTATCATTCTCAAGCGATTTTTATTTGTACTTTTACTACAGGCAAGTAACATGGATTTGTATTGTTTTGTATGTTTTCAAACCATATACAATTATATTGCTTTATACATATTCTATAATTTGTTTTTTGAGATTTATGCAGTCTATACATGTGATTCTAAGTAAGTCATTTATTTTTTTTTTTTTTTGCCGTATATTTCACTGTATGAATAAATTTGTCTTGCTTAGCCATCTTCTTTGATGGACATTTAGGTTGCTTCTAACTTTTTACGTTACAAACAATGTGGCAATGACTATCCTGACACTCAACTCCTGTACACTACATGTTTTGAGAGTTTCCCTGGAGTCTACATTTAAGTGAAACTGCTAGGTTGCACAGTTTGTAAAGCTTCAACTTGACTTAGTGTTGCCCATCTGATTTTTAAAGTTGTACAAACTGACACTCCAGCAAGGTAAGAGCTTAGTTCCTTCTATTTTTTGGTGGATACCCTTGAAATTTTAAAATGTATACCTGTGTTAGGATTTCTCTTCTTTTCCTGACATAAAGACCTGAACAAGTTTTAACTAGCCATTAAAATACCCTCCATCATGTTATTCCCCCCCCCCAGAATTTTAGTTTTGCTTTCCTTTAAAAGCAAAAAAATTAATAATTTCAAAATAAATAGCTAATTTTTATACAATTTACAATAATCCATTTTTTCTTTCTGTTACCTTGAATTCACTTTTATTTTTGTTGAAGTACATACTCTAATTGTTCTTTTAGTGAGCCTCTGTGGGTGATATATTTCATTAGTTTTCATTTGTTTAAAAATGTCTTAATTGTATTCTCAGTGATAGTTTAAATAAGTATAAAATTATATGTTAACAATGTTTTTCTGCCCCCAACACTTTGAAATTATATCTCCATAGTATTATGTGCTATTGTTTTGGAAGAGTCTAAAGTATCTTTTTCTAAAGGGATACCTTGTGTCAGTCTAGCTTTGGCAACATTCTGTTTATCCTTGACATTCTGCTGTTTTACATGTCTAGGAATAGACTTCTTTTTATTTTTATTTTTTTTACATGGTAGTACATGCCTGTGGTTCCAACTACTTGGAAGGTTGGAGAAAATGGACTTATTTTCATTTATCCTGTAGGGTATTGGAGTATATGTCATCTGCTGACTCATGAAATATTCTCAGTTATGTCTTTGGTTTTTAATTCAATTTTATCTATGTGAAATACATGCACATAATTTTAAAAATTAGTTGATATTAATTAATTTTAATGTAAACATTTATTTAAGACTTACAATAAAAGTAAATTCTTGCCTTGCCTCTCTCCAGTCCTAATATATTTTCTCCAAAAAGACCACTTTACACTTTTAAATATTTTAACTGTTTCTTCTAGAATTTACTCCTATTAAAAATAATGTTCATATACTACTACTTAGTTCATTTTATGTTATTTTAAGTATTAAATCTTTGTAATTACTTCCCAACCTGGAGAAGAAGAATTTATCCCTTTTAAGACCTCACCCTCAAGCACACATTTTGTGTTCTCCTTCCTTCCAATATAATTAGATTACATTTTTCATCACCCATGCTATTTGCATTATTATCACTATTAAAATATAAAACAAAACTGAGCCATGTGTGGTGCTGTGATTACATTTTGTTCACTTAGATTTTTATGTACCTAGCATTAATATAAGTGTAAAGCATCTTTTCGTGTGATCAGACACATCAGATAATCTGTCCATTTTATTTCTTTATCATAGATTTATCTCCTTATGGATATATCTCTTTCAACTCCCTTTTCCAGTCTGAGTTGGTTGCTTCCCAGGTTGGCTGCACAGCTGTAACTGAGATATCTTCCTTAATAATTCTAAGTCTTTTCCTTTTTTCTAAGTTCACTGTTTCCTGGATCCAATTCCTCACTCCTTTGGGGTTATGCTCTGATACTGATAGAGGAAATCCTTAAACAGCTTTCCTAGGAAGGATGCAAGGAAAGTAAAGTTTTTGAGCCATTGCCTGTCTTAAATGCAAAGTCTTTATTTCATTGTCACACTTAATTAATAGTTTGCATAGGTATAAAATTCTAGACTGAAAAATCATGTTCTCAAGATTTGCTGTTGAGTACTTTAAACTTCATATTTTTAATACATTGTGCTAGAACTTTTAAAAACAGTATTTGAAATATATTAGAATTCCTTCTTAATCTCCATGGCCCAGAAAACTTCAAAAAAAATACAGTTTTGTGGGACTTTTTCTTTTGGGTGGCAATTTGGTGGACCTTTTCAATCTAGAAACTTATTTTCTTTAGTACTTAGAATTGCACTTGAACTATTTCATCTTTGCTTATTTTTCCTGATTTCAGAATCCTTCAGTGTAACCTCTTCAAAAGCAAAATTTCAGTCCTCTCTCAGAGAGTAAGGAGAGATGATCACCTGGCTACACTTAATGGAAGAGGGAATCTAAGTATTTTACTGCTTCTTATGAAAACTTTCAACTAATTCTTCTTTTAGATGTACCTAATCCTCTAATTTATAAAATATCCTTGTGTTTTGAGGTATAACTCACGTTAGTTATTGTTGACTTCTCTTTTTGTGGATTAGGCTTAAGCACTCATCTACCAAGTCTGCCATAATGTATTCACTTACTTTCCAGTCTTTGATACAAACTTTGTATTTGTTTTCTTCTCTATAACTTTATAGATTTATGCCCTGTCATGTTAGAAAAATATTGGCAAGAAGCAGTAGTAAACTAGGAAGGGTGCAAGGAATTGCATTTTTAACTAGAAGGCAAAGTTATTATCTCTTCAAATAATTACTCTTTATCATTCTTTTTCTAGAATTTCTATTAGATATATGTTGAAGATTTTTTGTTTATTCCATATATTTTAACTGTCCATTCACAAGTTTAGACTCTTTGTCTTTCAGTGCAATGTCCTGGGCAAATTGTTAATTCATTTATTGTCTCTTCATTTCAACCTAGAATAAATTGTATCTATTACATTTTTATTTCAATGACTATTTTTTAATTTTGAAGATTTCTAATTTTTTCTTTTCCCATTTTTGTATAATTCATCTTTAGCTTTGTTTTATGGTTTAAAGTGTTTGTAACATTTTTATTAAAAATTTACTTTCTCTAAAATAAATGCATGTTAAGGATGTAAAACTTGGCTGTCTTTGTTAGCATTAAATTTCTTTACATGTCTGTTAATACGGGTTTGCAGGTCAATTTTCGAGTGTCTCTCATTCTCTTTTCTCTCTGTATCAATTTTCCTTGTGTAGGGTTTTATGGATATTATTATTTAGATCCCAGATCTAGTCCTATAACAGAAGTTCACTTTTCCTGCCTTGACATGATGTTAGCCATATGCAGATTTACCTGGGCAGTTAGTGGTTTTGTTTTGTTCTAGGTTGGCAGACTGTATCTGGGTCTCCCTATAATTTGTCAAGAGATATTACCTCAAACAACAGTCTGAATAAGCTTTTTTCAGACTCCTTTTAGGATCAGGGTAGCTCCACTAATTCAAACAGCAAGTTTTAGGGATCTTACATGGAGTATGTTGGGTCCCCATTACTCCACAAGAGCCGAACTCCTATGTCTCTCTGTTCACGTCCTGGAACCCTAGGGCGATATGACTTCAGTTCCTTTCATCACTTTGCAATTCCTTTCCAAATCTAGTCTTAAGATATGTTTGTCTCATTTTTTATACTGACTGTGTCCCTTTGGCTCGCTCACTCCATTATTAGACTGAACCATTTGAAATTGCTTGTTTGTTGGCACAATGGTCAAATGTTGGCAATTTTATCTGAATATGGTTTGTGCTAGCAAATCTATTTTTGCCACACATTTCACACATGAGCACATCAAAATATGAAAGTATTGTGACATCTTGACTGGAGGTCTCTATAAACTCTTTATTCCTTCTTTATCTCACCAATCAACTCACCTATTCCTCAGTCAACCAGTCACACAGTCACACACTAGAATCCATGCACAGCTCCAGGCAGAGACTTCCCCGCTCACCCCACAAAGAGCTTTTTAGATTCTGGAAGGCCACAGAGAGCTGGGGAGATGGTGGTAGGAGATTAATAAACAATGAATTGTTAAGAAAGAACTTTGTTTAAGTCTACTGCATTATTCCTCTTTCTGCCATCATTTAAATGTCTGCACCAAATGAGTTTTTATTGAGTCTAAGAGCTATGATTGTTTTGTTTTCATTTTTCAAAGAACTAGAAAATACGTAGAGTAAGAAAGAAAACAGCATATTTATGTATCATTTTATTATTAAAATCTTGATTTATAGCCATTATCTGCAAGCATATGAATAACCTAGCTGATATAATGAAAAAAAAAACTATAGATAGTGGAAATGTCTAGTGTATTCATTTGGGGAACTTGACATTTAGGAAAATAAGGCAGAAAAAGCTGGAACACAAAGTTTTTCAGAGAAGTAAGTTGCCAAGAAGTATCCACCATTGTGAAGAATTCAGCAGTTTCCTCTCAGACATATCAAGTTTAGGAAGCACTGATGTTTTCAGCCTTAAAAGATTGAGGATCCCTGAATTCCACCCTAACCCTGTTGCACCCCTTCCCACCACCACAGACCGCTAGTTGCTCCCAAACATCCATTCTGCCCTTTTTCTAAGTAATATGATTCCCCCTCTTTAGCAGTTTATTGCTACCCAGTTGAAAGGCTACTTTCACCAAGTCATGAATTAGTTAGGAATAGCTATGTGACTAAGTTTGGCAATAGAGTCCCATGTGACTTCTGGGAAGTCTCCATAAAGGGCGGGACATGCTCTTAGTCCCTATATCTGTCTAGCTGCCTAGAACATCATTATGATGGCTGGAGTTCAAGAGGCCACCTCAGAGCCCCTTGGAGGGCAGAGTGGAGAGCTGGGAGGGACCTGGGTCTCTGAGGACTTAGTAGAGCCCCAGAGCAGCTGTGGATTGGCCGCTTTCAGACTTTGTTCATTTCAGGTAGATATAAGCTCCTGTCCTGTTCAAGCTACTGTTGCTTTTACTTTTTCTGTCCTGTGCTGCCAATTGACAGCACCTACAAATTATCCTGGTCTTAAAATAAATTATGTATCATTTGGTGATAAGGCTCAGCACTTAGTATTTTCATGACAAAGTGGAAGGGCAGAGAGATTTGTCATTTGATTCATTGCACTTTAGTTATTCCAAATGCTTGAAAAACAGTTGGATTTCCTTAAGTTTGCCTGATCACACAGCAATTTACAATGACTTCAGCCAAGGTGTTTAAAAATTGTGGTTTTCATGTCATAACTATCTGGGCCTCCAGAGTAAAATAAATCTTTTATTTTCATATGTCAAACTCCCTCTGAAAGAGAGGAAATACTTTCAAAAGTCAAACCCATTAATTGCTGTGAACTTGCCTTGTGTATTTTTTGCCTTGGATATAGGTAAATACTACCACTTGTCTTGCCCAAAATTTCATCATATCCCTGGCTAAGTCCTCATCATTCCTAAAGACAACGCAGATATTTGTCAGAAATGTTTTGGCTTAAAAATGAGAGAAGTTTAACTCAAGCAAGCTTAATTAAAGCATAGTTTATTTGTTCATGTCACTGAATAGCTCATGGGACATAAAGCTTCAGGCATGGCTGGGTTGAGTGACGTCATCAGAAATATACCGTTACACCCTAAGACCTTGACCTCCTCTGTGCTTGAAGGATTTTTATGCATGGTGTACACAACGGCTCCCAGCAAACAAAGATTCCTGTAGTTGTTAATGTTAGCATTACCACTCCCAAATGGACTGCCTTTGTTTTGTTGAACTTAAGTCATGTGCTCATCCCTGAACTAATCCCATGACTGGGGGATGGAATTTTCAGATTAGCAAGGCCTGGTCCACATGTCACCCTTGCAGCCAGGGATATTGCACCTGCAGAGAAGAAAATGAAAAAACGAAGAGAGATTTTCTCACCAGGAGAGAGCATGCCTAGTAAGAAAAGACAACAGGAATTAACTATGGATAGTTAAAGAACTTTAAAAATCAGGACAAACAACATGTACTTGAACTTCTTTGGATGCCTTCTAGGTCACATCCTCTTCATCTTACTATATTTTACAGCTAATTACATTTGACAGCTAATTAACTTATAGTAGAGTTAGTCCTTATTATTTACACAGGTTTCTTTTTAAAAAAAAATTTTTTTTTTGAGTTGGAGTCTCACTCAGTCAGACCGGAGTGCAGTGGCCACTCCTGGCCACGGCGGCCTCAACCTGCTGGGCTCTGGCGATCCTTTCGCCTCAGTCTTCCAAGTAGCTGGAACTACAGGCGCGTGCTACGACGCCCGGCTAGTTTTTGATTTATTGTGGAGATGAAGTCTCACCAGGTTGCCCATGTGGGTCTCAAACCCGCGGGCTCAGGCAGTTCACTCACCTCAGCCTCCCAAAGCGCGGGATTACAGGCTGAGCCACCAAGCCCAGCCTACAGTTTTCGTATTCCTCTAACTTTTCTTCTAAGCTTATGGATTTTTCAGTCTATAGGTACATGATTGGGAAGATCAAGCCTATGTAGAAATGGAAGACTGAAATTCTTTACTTTAAGCAGATGAGACAGTTGAGTTTGAGAGCTTTTGGGGATAATGATATTATGAAATAACCCTGACTAAGGAAGTTCCTTGAGAGGCACAATTCTGTGACTTAGCCATATAGGAAGAGAATAGTACTGACAAGTAGCTTTAAAAGGGCTGGTAGAATTTGTCTATCACAAGTTTTTGTATCCCAGGAGGTTCAGCTCTAATTCATGTAGGGACCGCAGTGTGACCCGATTATAGAGAGGAGGCCAAGACATGGTAAGCCCAAAGGTGAGCCATGAAAGATTGTTGGCCAGTCATCCAGATGGCAAATGGTCCACTCAGCCTTGACAAAATGGCATCAATTGCCAAGTGTCCCCCATGTGTAAGAGGCATAAAGCAGCAATATGCAAGTCAAGGAGTGCCCAAGCAGGGGACCAGACCCCACTCAGTCCCAGTGGTGGTTACAGAGAGATCAGTGTTCATTCCTCAAGAACAGGTACTGGCAAAATCTAGGCACTCACCAAGCCTCAGAGAAGTGACTTAGCATTTAAAGAAAAACTTCATGTCCAGGAGGAATCTTTGGGTACAAATCAAGAAACAAAGGCAATAATAGCATAATCATGACTGGGTAGCTGGTCATGGCTTTGATCTAAGGCATGCAGTTGCTAGACAAATCCCACATTCCAATGGGGTCTAACTGCTAATGCCTTCCTGACTTGGATCAACCACAATGGCTGAGAAACTCGGGGTTGAGTGTTCCAGTTAAAGTTATCAGCGGAGAGAGCCTTAGCATGAAGAGGAACAAGGAAATAATGAATTTGAGTCAATCCTCAACTAGCTTATAAACTTACACTTATTTGTCCATCTTAAAGCACCTACTTCGAAGCTGAGCATTATACTCAGTACAGACATATTGAATTAAAGGAGGAATGATGTGAGCACACACTCATCTGCCACAGACCACACAGAAGATTAGGAGTAACACGTGTAGCCACAGATGGGAAGAATGGTGGTGGGGCCATCTGGCAATGCAAACTTAATCGGCTTGCTGCAGGGTTCTAACCAACTCAGCCAACCAGCCTCCAGGGCCCACCTCTGGGACCCACCAAAACTCTTGTTACTATAAATCTGCCTTCTGGTTCTCAGAAAGCAATTTGGGTTCTTAGGTCTATGCTTTCTTGAACTTTGGAAAGACAGCTACTGGCAGTAGAAACATGGGTTTTTCACCCTCAGAGTGATGGCACCTCCAGGCCCAGTGACTATCCAGGAAGGGGATTTTGTTCTGTTTGGGGTTTTTATACTAGTGTGGTCTGATGCAATAGTTCAGGACATGCTCTTCTGTGTGTCTTTCTGGCTTTGACATAAAAAAGCCCTCTTGCCCCTTATTTGCTCATTTCCTCCTCAAACCCTGTGTAAACTTAGATTCCAAAGAAAGCCCTCCATGGCACCTTCAGCTACTAGTCATATGAGATGGCTAAATAGTTCTTGGAACCTCTTGGGAGTCAGACAAAGTAGGTGTTGCCAGACTATCTTGGCCCTCATTGGGATGACAGATGTCACATCCAGGTTGTCCTCATGCCTAAATAGTTAGTGGGAGCCAGGCCAGAGCTTCAAGCTGGCAGTCCAAGGGCACACACAGTTGGAGTGAGCAGCGGCATGAAGCATAGTAGAATCGGAGGTATACCTGGGTCAAGGCAGGCCTGTAGCCTGGTAGCTAATCAAAGTCAAACATGGCAAGAGATGGAGTCTGTATTCCTTGTACCAGAGAAAATTTAGGTGGGGGGAAAATATCAATGCACTGAATAGCTCTCTGTGCCATGAGTGCCCTTGTACTTAGGAGAAGCTCGATCAAAGGACAGCATATAGTTCTCCTGCAGTCTCATACATTCTTGGCTGCCATCCTTTATTCTTAGAGCTCGGTTCCTAGTATGTGAGGCTTCATTTCTGTGGAATTATCATTAAACACTCCTCCACAGACATCCAAGGTCTGTAAGTCTCAGTGTCATGAGAGGCTCAGGTCTCATCTGAATTAGTGTTAGAGAGTGGGGATGGAGCAATATCTTTAGGAAGATTTTAGGAAGATTTTTTTTCTTGTTCTTGATGGTTCTTATCTGTGGCCTCTGGAACCCAGAATAGGGTGGGGGAAGCCCTCAGCTATGCTCCAGGGGGGCTTCAGCCATGAGCCAGGGGCCAGGGTGCAGCGTGAGCAACGTGGAGGCCGCTCTTGCTACCGTGCCTGTAGTCGCCCTAGTAGGCAAGGCCCCTGAGCCTCTGTGACATGCACAGAAGGAGGTGGTAGCACTGAGCATCTAGATATTCTCTCCTCGCCCACATAAATCCTGAGAGAGTTTCCCTCTGTAGGTTTATAAAAGACCTTTATCTAATTCAGAGCTCAGAGAAGCGGAGCCTCGCTGGCAGGAGGCTTTTTAAGTCACATCTTGAATAATTTCTCAGCAATTCATTACTTAGGAAAACAGGTCCTTTTTGTTTGAATACTTAGCCTAGGAATGCAACTCCTCTCTGCCAAATTCATTAACAAAACCTGCGTATGGCGACTGAGCCTCTCTGACTGAGCATCTCTGACCAGTTTCTTAAATGTACTATAACTTGCTGATCATTGAAATGTAAATTTTTACCTTTGGCTGGAATGATTCACAGGTCTTAGACTGTAGGAAATAGCAATGTCACTTTCAAATGCCCGGGAGAGCTCCAAACCAAGTGCCCATTGTGAGATGAGGCTTAACGTGTGGCAACCAGGAGAGACGGCCACATGTCATTTTTCTGATTGGCAGCAGAAGACAAGGCCATGAATGAACATGGGCACAGCTTGAGGGGGAAAGAGTCCCCTCATTGGCAGCATAAAGTGACCAGCACTCAGCAAGCCCCACGGGCAGGGCCAGACTGTTCAGGCCTCCTGGTCACACCCATTATGGTCACTGCTAGAGCAGTGCGGCCTTGCCATCCCAGGATGGCCTATGCCCAGTAGAGAATAGGGCTCTGTAGACCAAGGAGGAGAGTGCAGTGGCTGAAGGGCCCCAGACCAATGAAGGTGTGATGTAGGAGGAGACAGCAGGAGCTGTCTGGAGGGGTGGCACTGCTTGATCCAAAGCTGGATCAACCTAACTCTCATTCTATATGTTATTTACATCATGGGCAGTGTAAGATATTATATTAATACTATATTGCTTATAAATGCATTTAGCATATTTACTATATTTAAAGTAAAACAATATATTAAAATATTTAGATAACACTTTTTAAATATGATTTATATTTTTATTTTACTCTATTATCTTTATTTTTTATTTCAATAGCTTTAGGGGGTACAAATATTGGTTATGTGATTACGTTGTCTAAGGGCAAAGAATTCTGGGTTTTAAGTGTACCCACCACCCCCATCTGTGCCCAGTACACCTGATTTTTTCTGTCTCCACTTCTTTCCCCCTTTCTTCTTCTATACTTTATATTTTTTTAAAAATATGTGTTACTCGGGGAGGGGGAAGAGGGACAGAATATCAATAAGGGTACCTGATCTCAAACCAGGCGAAGTGGTTTGAGCCGAAGGAAGGCCCAAACTTTGCCTGTATGGTGTTCACTTTTATACCTAATCCTGAATTGTAGTCCACATCTTTAAAATAAAAAATAAAATAAAATAAAATAAATTTTAAAATATGCGTTACTATAGATGTTGGAAAAAAATACTGGAAAAAATATTCTACAAGGCTATTGATTTGCCTGGCAAGATCAAAGATGAATTTTTGGTTGCTTCCTTATGCTCTTTTAATATGTTCTAAATTTCTCTTAATAAACAACTATAATTATAATTTTCTAATGAGTATAGTTGTCATGATCACCATTATTTATTGAATATCATTTTTTTCCCGCAATAAACTTCATAACCACCATAGGTCATTGACATCACAATCATTTGTAAATATGTTATTTTGTTTTTTTAAAAAAAGTAAGTTCTTTCAAGGCACTCAGGCTTTGCAAGATGACTCACCACCAAGTGCTTTAGAAACTTCTTTTTTGGTAAATTCCATAGAACATACTAACCCTGAGTCCAAAGTTAAGACAAGCTGCTTGATATGTAAGACAAGCTTCTTTGTGCTAATGCTCTCAGCATCACGTGGGAGTTTTTAGAAATGAATGATTGCACACATTCCATTAGTTTAAACACTAAAGCAAATATCAGCACCAGCTAGGAGCCAGACACACAGACAGTGCTCTGCAGATGCGAATGCTCAAAGAAAGATGACTCTGCCCTCAGGGTTTGGTGGAGTTACAGCTACCCTAGTTTGTGGTCAATGCTGCAAAGGCCATCACAGCCCTGGTACGAGGAAGGAGGACTCTGCCTCAGGAATTTCTACATGTAGCTGCACATCAGACTGATTTAGAACACTTTATAAAATTACAGACTATGTGGGAGCTAAATGGTCACAAAGGTGAAAATAATAGAAATAATAGACACTGGGACACCAATAAGAGGGGAGGGGGGGAAAAGGGTTAGTGTTCAGAAAGTACCTATGGGGCACAATGTTCACTATCTCAGGAATGTGCCACTGAGACCCAATCCCCCCCACCACACAACAGGTCCAGGCAACAAACATGTGTGTATACCCCTGAAATTAAAATAAAATTTTAAAAATTACAGACTCTGGAATTCCATCCTAGACTTACTGAATCCAAGTCTCTGGATCAGAGCTCTGGGAATCTATTTTATGACAACTCTCCAGGTAATTTGGATCTGCAGTCAGGATCAGAAATCACTAAGTAGGATCTTTACCTTGACTTGGATGGTGCATGGTAGGTGCTATTGTTGATGAGCAGAGTACTCAAGGAAAGAGGGAAAAGTTTTATGGAACAAGAGACACTCAAAATGGGTGGGAAGGCTGAGCAGTATTCAGCTTTATATGCTCATTCAAGCAATGTCCTACGGTATAATACACCTTGCCAAAGTGTTAAGGAAGACAGAGCTCCTTGGTAATTTTTTTCTCAGGCTAAAACAATTGAGAATATCAGGGATTGTTTTATACAGTAAGTACTTATATAAATATTTCTATCACCAAACATATAATTTAGTCCCCATACATGAAACAATTCAACAAGTTTCTTTTGGAACCTACTATGAGCCAAGTACATTGCTAATCAGTGAGCAGATAAGGCATAATCCTTGACCTTGAGGAGAGCAAAGGGGCTTTTTAGAAAAATAATCTAGGGAGAAAGAGAAGAGGAGTAAGCAATAATACATAAAGACGGACGAAAGCGTAATCAGAACAGACACAAGTCCAGTCTACACGCACCTCGTGGCTGGATTCATATCATCCCACTTTACTGAATTGTTGGTTAGGAATTGAGAAAGAAACTGCTAGTTTCTTACCCAGTCTCCATGTTGCCCTTCTTCTATCATTGGAGACAAAAACATGCTGAGCAGGAATAAACAAATAAACAAAAACCCTTAAAATGTTCAGCCTCCTTTACATTTAGGTGTGGCAGATATGATGAAGCAAACATCATTGGTAGAGGCTTATAACAAAGCCCTTTTCACCACCACCACCATCTCCCCTCCCCCCATCCCACCACTTTGCCTACTGTCTGAAGTTCAGATTTTAGTAGCTGGAATTCCAGCAGCCATCTTGAGACAATGAGGAGATGTCCAAGCAAATCTAAAGCCAATCGCTATTTTACCCCCAGTCTTCTCAATATGTGAGAGAAATAAAACTGTGTGTTTAATCCGCTTTAGTCAGATCTCTGTTCCTACAGTCATAAACATCACTTATTTGAAAATGTGGAATTCCAACCAGGTACATTATCACCCAGAGTTTAGATTGTACACACAGAAGTCTACCAACATGCTTCAACGTACTTGCCCATATGGCTTGCAAACTGGACTTCTGTACATCATCAAAGAACTAAGTAAGAGATCCCCTATTTCACTCTTTTCATCTGTTACATGAAGACCAGTAACCTTGACAAAGTTATGCAGTTAAGTTTGAGTCTAATCTCAGATATTTTTCCCCCAACTTATGCTCTGTATTCTGCTGTTTGATGCTATTACTGAGCCATCCAGGAGGCTCTTGGACTCTCCAATTAGTCAAAGATAAGAAAGGCATTTATAATTTGTTGATATTTATAAATCGCATTTGATTGTTGCATTGTTGCTAAATTTGCAAGATTTGAGGAAAGATTCTGCTATCATAAAAGACTGGGTAGACAGACAATCTCCTCTTTTACTCTCACAGGAAATTGACTCTTGCCCTGAAGCTTGTGATCCCATTTCCTTTGCTTTGATAAACTACAAGTGGTTTTAAATTGAGTCATAAATTTCTCCAGGCCTTTTAAAGACCAACCCCTGGTTTAGATTCCCTCACCTCCTGTGGCAGTGAAATCTGGCTGGAGAACACACATACTATCTTGCATACATTTAGCCTGTGATTTGGAAAGTTACAGGTCATGCCTTGCAGAGTGACCTCGACTTTCTAAGAGAGATTGCCGGTGTAGATGTTCCAGGGTTGGCAGGTCTCTGGGACAGACCCAAGCCTTGTCTAGAGAAAACCTAACATCATATGCCAAAAAGTGAATGATTTATTGGTGGCTTCAATGAACTCCTTAAATTGACCATATTGACTCCTTGCTTTGGAGTCATGGACTGGAGTGGTTTTTTTCTTTTTAAAACATTATTTTTAAACTTATATACTTTGATTTCATTAAACTTATATACTTTGATTTCATTACCTATATCTGAGCTACAGGGATCGAACAATTTTAAAGTGTAAAACCATTATGTTCGGTGAGACATGATTAGTAAAATCCATCTCACACTAAGTCCTTGTACATCACCTTAGTGGATGCCTTAGTCCATTTTGTGTTGCTATAATAGAATACCTGAGACTGGATAATTTGTAAAGAACAGAAATTTATTTCTTACAGTTCTAGAGGCTGGAAAGTCAAGGTCAAAGGATCTGCATCCGGTGAAGACCTTCCTGCTGTGTCATCTCATGATGGAAGGCAGAAGGGCAAGAGAGCACAAATAAAGCGGGAGCAAGAGATTGAACTCATAGTCTCAAGATCTTTCATAATCAGCATTAATTCATTCATGATGATGAAGCCTGAATCACCTAAACACACCCCCCCCCCCATTCAGCCCCACCTCCCAACACTGTTGCATTGGGAATTAGATTTCCAACACATGGACTCTGGTGGACACATTCAGACCGTGACAGAAGGTTGTGTGTAGAAGGCCCTGGGTGTGTGAGTGGAGCTGCTACCTATCCCTACTTTTTCTCTAGAGCCAGTTCATCAGGTAAAAGATGACACAGTGAGTGTGGGATGATTCTACCTAAGCAGATGGGTTACTTGTGTCCTGGAAATAGAAGTAGCAATCCCTTCTCCTGGGCAGGGCTTCACATTCCAAGACATGGCCAATTCTAGTCTTCTCTTTGAGTAGGTCTGACTATAGCAAAAGAAAACTTCAACTTTGAGATTTTGCCTACGGTCTAACCCATCCCTAAATCTCCCCACTGGCTTATCTATGCCTCCCAGTCTTGGTCTGCCTCAATCATGGTTTCACAGTCCCAAGTTCTTCTTTCTCTACTCCACCAGTATTCCCATTCTCTTCCTCAGTACAACTAATCTCAGGAAATGTTAGAGAGATAACAATCTTATTAAAATGATTCTAATTATGGCGTGAAGAATCTATAGACTCCTTATCATCCCCTTGCCATTCTCTTATGTTGCTCTCAATTTTAGGAGTTTGAGTTTTAGTCCCAACTTTTCTTCCAACAAGCAGTGTAGTGTTGAGTAAAACACTTTATTGTAGAGATTTCCCTAATTCACTGACATTTTCATTCATGCATTCAAATATTTATTAAGCAACAGCACAACATAGTATTTAAAATGTAGATGGAGCCATTGACAGACCATCGCCACTATTGCCAGGCCATTGTGACCAGTGCCTTGCTAAGTAAGCTATGGAGTAGCCATGTTCTTGTTGAGCTTTGGCCAAGTCATGTTTTCTTACACTTTGGTCTCCTCCCCTACCTTGGGGGGGGGATGAATCACCACTTTCCCCCTCTCTCTAATTTAATTTCTAAATAAGCTATATTTTTTAATCTAAAAAATAATAATAAAAGTGTAGGTGGAGACCAGACACATAACTAACACTCGTAATCCCAGTGCTTTGGAAGACTGAGTCCAGGTGTTTGAGATCAGCCTGGGTGACACGGTGAGAACTGTCTCTACATAAAAGTGTAGATGGCCTGGGTTCCCACCTTTTCACAAAAACTAACAAGCTGTGTAAACTTGGGCAAGTTGTTTAACCTCTCTGTGTCAGTTTTAGTATCTCTAAAATGGAGATAAGAGTAGAATTCGATAATTTATAATTATAATTATCCAGTCTCAAATATTTTATTATTTTTAAAAATCTTTTCATCAAGCTTAGAATGCACAGGCCCTTTTCTCAGTTTTTTTCCAAATAGTATATACATTCATACATACTTACATATTATATGTATAGAATATTTAGATAATAATGTTTATAAAAATATATGTACAATAGCCCCCTCTTATCTGTGAGAGACATGTCCCAAAGCCCCCAATGATAACTGAAACCACAGATAGTACTGAATTCTATATACACTATGTTTTTCCTACATTACATATATAGGAAAAAATATATATTGATATACCTATGATACCTCTTCTATGATCTATGATAAAGTTTAATTTATACATTAGGCACAGTAAGGCAATAACTAATAATAAAGGAGAACAGTTATAACAATATACTGTAATAAAAGTTATGTGAATATTTTACTGTAGTGTGGGTAACTGAAATCATGAAACGTAACACTGTGGATGGGAGACTACTGTATGCATATAGATATGTGTATACAAATATATGTGAATATGTATGTGCATATAAAATAACTAGTTAATCTTCATATCATAAATAGCTATGAGATAGATGCTATTATCCCCATATGACAGATGATAAACTGAGACACAGAGTGTTACGATAAAACTTCCTAAACTCATATAACTAGAGAGTGTTGTAGGAATAAATGAGTTAATATGTAAAGCACTTGAAATAGAGTCTGGCACATAGTAAGTCCTATATAAATGTTAATTACGCTCATGAATAGCATAATAACATTCCAGGCTTTATATACTAGATCTAGACATGCAATAACTAATAAGACATAGTCTCTGCCCTTTTAAAAGTCACCATGTGGTGGGAAAATAGATATGCAAGCTGATAATTACCCTATAAGGCAAGTGTCAGAGACATGCTGGACTGTGGGAGAAAGCACTTGGTGCTTCAGTCTGGTAGCCACCTCTTGGTAGCCATCGCTTTGATTGTCCCTTGTCTTAACAATCATACTGGTAAAGACATGTTTCATCTCCTATTCTAGAGCAGCAATGGCCAACGTATGTAAGAGGAGACCTCAAAAATTTGCGTAAAAGTTGAATTAAAAGGTAAAAATAAACTTTATTTCTCAACATATGCTCTATCAAGTTCAAGACACTTTTATAAGTGATGATCCCAATCATTTAGTCTATAGACAAATAACTGAGGGTTCTGGAAATTTCACCATGTCAATGCAATCTTTTTTTTTTTTTTACATTATTAATAGAATAAAAATAGATGCTGTTTACAGATTTTTTTTTAAGAATAGGAAACGAAAATAAGTCAGAAGGGGCCAAATCAGGACTGCAAGGTAGATACCCAGTAATTTCCCACCAAAGCTCTCACAAAATTACCCTTGTTTGACGCAAAAAATTGAGCAGGAATATTGCCATGGTAGAGAAGGGTTCTCTGGTGAAACTTTCCTAGCTATTTTTCTGCTAAAGTTTTGGCTAACCTTCTCAAAACATTCTCATAATAAGCAAATGTTTTTGAGAAAAGAGATAGCTAGAGAAAAGCAAGGCAGACAGACAGGGTGGGTACCCCAGTAACAATGTAGCAAACTTCCAAAGGCCTCTGGACTGATAGACTCACGTTGGTAAACAAGCTCCTTGCCAGCCTCTCAAGCTAGAGCTTAAGTATTCACTGTTGGGATGGAAAAACAACCAACCAGCTTGCTGCCAAGTACCCACCAATCAGATCACCATTAGACCCTACTTCCTGCCAATTGGTCCTCAGTATTGACCAATCAGAACAGCTAGTGCTGACCAACCAGCTCACAGCTAGTGTTAGCCAATCAGCTTGGTCTTAGGACTATATAAACACCAGATTTCAGGTCCAAATCGGCAACCTCCCACTGTGGGAGCATTTTTGTCATCTCATTAAATCCTGCTTTCTCACTTTCCAGTCATCCAAGCCCCTCATTCCTCCTGGGCACGAGACAAGAACCCCAACCTGAAAACCTGCAGAAGATTGTTGAAGTCAAACAGCCATGCACCCTGGAGGCTGGCTTGCCAGCTGACAAAGCCAGCTGAACCGGGAGAGCTGCTGGAAGAAGGCAAGACTTCGAAGCTGAGACACTCTGAGGACTAGGCCTGCCAGTCCACCAAACTAGCAATGCTCTCAGGGCTTGGCTTGCTAGACCCTTGAGCTGACCCTCCCTGGGGCTTGGTTGGTCAAACCATTGAGCTGACACTCTCGAAGCCCAGGGTGACCTGAAAAATCAATATCATTATCATTCTTTTGTCCCCCAGGAAGTCAACAAGACAAATGCCTTAAATATTCAAAAAACTGTTGTCACGACCTTTGCTCTTGATCAGTCCACTTTTGCTTGGACTAGACCATTTCTACCTCTCAGTAGCCATTGCTTCTATTGTCCCTTGTCTTCAGGATCATACTGGTAAAGACATGTTCCATCTCCTGTTACAATTCTTCCAAGAAGTGTTTCAGGATCTTGATCCCATTTGTTTAAAATTTCCATTGAAAGTTCTGTTCTTGTCTGCAGCTGATCTGGGCACAACTGTTGTGGTACCCATCAAGCAGAAAGTTTGCTCAACTTTAATTTTTCAGTCAGAATTGTGTAAACGGAACCAGTTGAGATGTCTATGGTTTCTGATGTTAATCATCAGTCCTCTTTGTGAATAAATTGATGGAGGTGGATGGTATGCTGCTGTGGACTTTATCTTCAACATCATCTCGTCCCTTCTTAAAGGGAGTTATCCATTTATAAACTGCTGATTTTTTTCAGGCATTATCCTCACAAAATTTTCGTGAAGCAAAAATAATTTCATCATTCTTCCACCCAATCTTCACCATAAATTTGATGTTCGTTCTTACTTCCATTTTAGCAGAATTGATGTTACTCGGATAAAGGCTTTTTTCAGACCAATGTGTTATCCTTCTTAGTGCCTCAAACTCGATCCTGGTCAGACATGTTATAACAAGTTAGTACAAGTTTATTTTGACACAGAAAATTTTGAAATCCATGCATAGTATTTTCATAATACATATTTTTGTGAACCTTTTGAAGACCCCCTATATACTTACAAGCTGATATGCAATTTTAGAGTTTCTAGTCACCACATTAGCAAAGTAAAAAATAAAATGAAACAGGTAAAATTAATTTTGTAATTCATTTCATTTAACCTAACATATCAAAATATTATCATTTCAGCATGTAATTAATATTTTAAAAATCAGTAAATCATTTTATTCTTTTTTCTACTAAGTCTTTGAAATCTGGCATGTATGCTATACTTAGCCTGGTTACATTTCATGTACTTAATAGCCACTTATGTCTAGTGTCTTCTGTCTCAGTCAGCATATACAAAAGTCTTCCAGAAAGAAATGACACTTGAACTGAATGAGAAGGATGGACTGTGCTTCTCATTACTCCTGAGGAAGATGAGCTCATAATTCACTGGCTCCACGGCAATGCCCCATGTGGCTGGCAGTATAATAGCCCTCAAAGATGTTTATGTCCTAATTCCTGGAACCTGTGAATAGTTTGCCTCACCTGACAGGAAGGAATTAACATTGTAGATGGAATTAAGATCTCGAATCAGTCATCCTTGAGATGGGAAGATGACTCTGGTTGATGTGCATGAGCCTAATTTAGTTACAAAAGTCCTTGTAAGTGAATGGGGAAGCAGAAGAAGCGTCAATGTCAGCGTAATGTGATAGGAGACTCAACTGCCATTGCTGGCTGTGAAGAGGAAGGAAGTGGCCATGAGCCAAGGAAGGCAGGCAGCCTGTTGGGGCTGGAAAAGGCAAGGAAACGGATTCTCCCCTAGGGCCTCCAGAAAGGAGACAGCCTGATGACACTAAGATGCATTTCAGACCTCAGACCTGTAAGACAATACATTTGCACTGCGTTAAGCTGCCAAGTTTGTGGTCATTCATTACAGCAACAATGGGAAACAGTCCCACATTCCCCTTCCCCATATCCTGCTAGGGAGTACAACTCAAGCCGCACTCCTTGAATGGGCCCATCCTCACCACAGTGAGGTCTCTGAGAACTGGACTGGGGGTGGAAGTGCTGGGGGTTTGCCAGCTGCCTCCACCCATCACTAACTACATTCATGCTCACAGTCATGTGACACCCTCGCTTCCTGAACAGTCTGTTAAGTGAGACAATGGAGGCGAATGTCATTTGTCATCACAGAAGTGCTCCTCATCTGGCACTGCTGTTCATAAGGTTAATAAAAAGTAAAGGATGTCAACCATAAGAAAGGAGGCTGGGGGTAGTGAGGAGCTGCATGGGAACTCTCTGTACTTTCCACTCATTTTTTTGTCAATCTAAAACTGCTCAAAAAATACAATATATCAATTTTTAAAATGTAATGCACATACAAAAGAAAAGTAAGGGAAAATGACTCACCATCCAACATCTGCAGATATGCAGAAGGTCTTGTTACCAAGAAGCGAAAAAGAGATTGGATGAGACGCGTCATAGAGGTATTTTCCAAAGCAGAAAAGGAAACCCGTAGGAAGAACCACAGCTCAATTCCATGAGTTCACAGAAGAAGGGACATGGCCATACTCTTGATCTTCAGGAATGCAGGACCTCTGGTTTCCCAGACCCTTACCACAGGTATGTCACGAAAAGAAAATGGACCGCTGTCCCTGCCAAGTGATTTAAATAACTATTTCAAGCCCTCCCCTCAACACCCTTCCTCGTCCCACTGGGAATCAGTTGAGTGTGTTCTTAACTGTCGCTCAAGGCATCACCATCCCCTCAAGAGCAAAGGTCATCTCACTTCTCTGGAGGTGTTTATCAGGCCCCCTGACTAGGAATGACATAGACGCTGAAGGGCTGGCCTGTGAAGGAAGAGGGAAGGCTCTCTCTTTACCCCTCCTTGGGCCCTGGGGTCCTCTTTCTCCCCATGCCTCCTTGGGGAAGTATGAGAGAGACTGACCTCTGTTTTTCCCAAGATAGCCACTCGCCTTTCAAGCTCCACAGGAGGAAGCCTGGAGGAGTCAGGGGAGAGGGACACACACCTCAGTTAACATTCCAATGTGTTCCAGAGAGCTTAGACTGAAAGACAAGAATCGTATCAGCAAGCATCACCTTTTGCTTCCTGCCGGCCAGGCAAAAACAACTATGTTAAAAACAGTGCATTATAAGGGAACTTGAGATGCATGAAAGCAGTGGTTGCAAGGTCCCACAGGGAAGAGAGCAGAAAGAAGAGGGGGCCCTGAGGGCAGCAGTGTTTTCTCCACCCAAAGGCCTGTGCAAATGGGCAGGAAAATATATTAACTCGCCATAAGTAAGAGGGTGGACACTCCCATCGGTTGATATCCCAGGGATCTGGCAGTCTGGGATTTATGGACTTAATATAGTATAGGCTTTGTGGCTTGATTGGCTGGGAAAGTGCAAGATTCCGTGTTAATTAAACTTAAAGTAGGATGATAAACTCATCCCATGGGGAGTGTGGGTACCCACCGAGAACCCACCAGCACGGGCCCCACCCAGCCCCCTGCCCGGGACAGGATAGCAGTTTGGGGGTTGCTACCAGCAGCTCCACTGCTGTAGCCATTTTGGTAAACCCGGGCTCCTCCTCAGTGAAGCAGCAAATGCCTCCCAGAAGGAAAAATGCGAAGCTGAAATCAGGTCAAGACGAGCAACTTTATGCTTGCCCAGATAGGACCCTCAGAGCTTTTTGGAAAGGGAAAATGTAGCTCTCTATCTACGTTGTAGGTGTCTACAGGGCTATGTCACCTTGCAGCCCAATGAAGCAGCAGCAAACAGAAACTAACATTTGTTTCACCTCACATGGATATGGGAAGGAATCTGGTAAATGATTGGTCACACAACATGTGTTTTCTTTTCCTTAATGGCATCCTGAAGCACTCGTTACCTGGCAAGCAAATGACGCAGCTCAGTTGGAAGCTTCAGGTACCTAGAAGTGGATTTAGTTGAATATCATCATTGAAGCACATTTTTAAAGCACCTGGTTATTAGAGAAGTAGGGGGAACATGTCTGTGAGCTGGAGGCTGGGAGTGATCCTATGAAAACACATGTTTTTATTACCTTTATGGTATTTCTGGGCAGAGTCCAGCATACCAGGGTAGGTTGGGAGTCGCGGTTCCCAGGCCAGCCCCAGCCACCTTGAGACTCCTTCAACATGACACAGTCATGGGCGAAACAAAGGGAATCTCAACGCACAGGAGAAGGTTCGCTATTTTTAAACTGCCCATTAGAACGGCCCAAATTACGCGGCTAGAGCCACCACATCCACTCAGACTTAATCATCCTCTTCTGAGTTGAAGTTTTAAATTTTCTATTTGCCAAGCCCCAGATCAGAATATTTAAAAAGGTTATTCCTCGGTCGCATCAGGCCCGTAGTCAAGTTGTGGTTTGGTTTGGTTCCTACTGTCAATGACTTCTTGGTCAGAGTTCTTAAAACCAGTCTTTTAAATATTTGTTTGTCTTTGGAGGGGGAAGTAAAGAATAAAAAAGATAAAGATTTTAAAACAAAAGGGGTAGATAAGTAGATTTCAAAAATCTGAAGAAGTGTATGATGGTTCTGTGATGCTGTTTGACCAATAAAATTAAGGTAGTCAATACCAGTTGCCGACCACTTACCCCAGGCCCTTGACTTACCCTGGGCCCCTGTGCTCCTCCTCCCTCCTGGTCTTGCCATCTATATAGCAGGAGAAAGTGACATTTTGCTCAGGACAAACAACCCCAGAGTCCTCCTCTGACATGCTACCTGCCACAGGGTTCAACTCAAATGAAATGGGAGAGCATATTAAAAGCCTCCCAAAGCCCACTTGAAAGACCTGATACAGAGTCCAGACCTCATGAAGGCTGCACGAACCTCAAACAGGTTGGCTTCCCAACAATTCCTGCACTGCTCACACTGCACACTGTCTACACCACACGCTACTGACTTTGGCTGTCTGTGCTGCGTTTGGCTCCCAGGGCCACATAACATAGAAGAATGGGTCTGAGGGACCATGAGAACCGAAAGAAAAAAAATGTAAATCCCTCAATAAAAACGCAAAAGGGAACTTCTAGCTAGTATTTAAGCAAAATTAATTTTACTGAGTGAAGGGATTTGATTGTAGCCCATGAATCTACGTTTTGAGAAAAGCATGCTTTCATGGGGTCATTTGGAAGTTGCTCTTATTCCCATGATCGTACATTTGTTCCTTAAATTCCATCAGTCAGGAGGAGAGTGTTATTTCATTTTGCTCAGAAAAGACCATGAGAGATTCTTGAGGACAAAAAGAGCGCGGTGGGGGGGGGGGGTGATTTCAAATAACGTTAAATGCTTCCACAACACCTGAGGAGAGAGAGAACGGGAGCGAGCGGGCCATGCATGTTGCTCCAAACGTTGTCCCGCAGGTGAGGAGGTCAACTGTCCCTCTGCGCCCTCCTGCACACTTTGTCCTGGAAGGCTCTTCTCAAAACTGGAAAGGATGCACGGGAAGGACAGTTGCCATCTGCCTCACCTCTGTCTGGATCAGTCCTCTGCGAGTTTTCCAATCATGACATTCCCCAGTCAATGCTCCACCCCCCCCCACAATCTCATATTTAGCAAGAGGCTGCCTATGCCATTAAAAAAAAAAGACAAAAGACAAACACAGAATTACTTTTTAAATGTGTTCTTGTAGGCCCAATGTGGTGGCTCACGTTTATAATCTCAGCACTTTGGGAGGCGGAGGCGGGAAGATTGTTAAGCCCAGGAGTTCGAGACCAGTCTAGGCAACAAAGAGAGATTTCACTACAAAAAATTTTTAAAATAGAAAAATGAGTCAGGTGTGGTGATGCACACATGTAGTCCCAGCTCCTCGGTGGCTGAGGCAGGAGGATCATCTGAACCCAAGAGGTAAAGGCTGTGATGAGCCCTGATCTTGCCACTGCACTACAGCCTGGGGCTGAAACCACTCTTTATGGTATCTCAGTCACTGCCACCATGCAGTTGAATGAATGTAAGCCCAGGCAGACAGCAGCACACCGGGTGCCATAGCACTAACCTAAGAGATCTTCAAAAATCCAAAATAACAGTGTTTCTGCTCTATGGTGGGGAAATGGAGAAAAACAATGATTAAATAATTGTTACAAATTTAAACTGAAATTAAAAAAAAGAAAAAGAAATCAGGAACGGAGTTCAAATGGAGCCTGATCACCAGGCTCTCGTCAGCCCGCTGTTTTCTCATCATATACCACAGTGTATCCTTGTGCTGCTACAATAAATAATATCAGCTCTTTTCTTTCCTGAAAAGGGTTCATTCTGGGAACCAGACAGGGCGCCTATTTCTTTTTAATACCGTCCCTCAGTCCTGTGAGCTCTGATTAAGTGATTTCACATGCTGAGTTAAATAATTGGAGTTGCCTAGTTCCCGCCCATTTGTTGGCCAGCTATAATGAGTGTGACTGTTTTAAGAGAATGACTGATATTCTGAAGAAGCAAGAAAAGCAAACAAGGCATCCTATTCAGAGAAGGCAAAGAACGACAGGTCACCACAGCCCAGCCTCCTGGGCACGCCCCTAGGCTGCCACCCATCCCACACCTTCAGGCTCATAAATTGCAAATTCACATTCAGAGCACAAAGCTCTAACTGGCAAAATGCCTCAAAAATTAGAATGCCAGTCATGTGAAGGTTTGGCTTCCAGCCCTTGTTTTACTTTTGTCATTTACCAACCAAGTGTCCTTGGACAACCTGCTTTATCATTCTGAGGCTGCGGTTTCCTCATCTGTCAAGAAAACAGATTAACAGGACCTCAGTGAAATTCTGTATTTCCTCCTAGAGTGGGAGTTACTCAAATAAAAGCCCACCACGATCACCCAGAGGCACCCCCAGAGAATCCACGATCTCTAGAGAGTTATTTTTTGTATCGGGAAGGACTAGTCTATACTAAAAAAATTTTTTAAATAGACTCTATGTCTGCTTAAAAACTTAAAATTTAACAGCAGTAGGAACATATGAAAAGAAAAATAGCAAAAAAGCATATATCCACTACTTATCTTTTTATGCGTTGTAGAGAAATGGGTCTTAATGTTTGATAATTGACTAAAATATCTACAGAGCATCTTCTATGTGCTCAACATTGAATTGGGGGCTTGAAAAAGTATTAAGACAAAACCCTCAAAGTGATCCAAGGTCATGAGTACTGGGAGTACAGCAGCGGGCATGCCTCGCTCTGCTTGGGGTGAGAGGTCAAGGAAGACCACCTGACACGGGGGCTGAGTCTCCGAGGCCAGTAGGAGTTAGCTAGGTGGAAAGAAGGTTAAGAATCCAAAGTTGGGAAAATTCAACAGGCCCGGGAACACAGGCTGGAAGGAGCAGGTGCAAATGGCTTCAAGCGGCTGGAGTGTGGGGTCCGAGGAGTGGGAGAGGGCAAGAAAGGAGGCCAGAGGGGAGGACAGAGCGAGGTGATGAGGAGCTCTGGGGGCACCTGAAGAGAGAGTGTTGTGCAGCCGGAGTGTGATGGATCGTGTTTACATTGCTGGGCGATAATTCTGGTGGCACAAATTGAGGATGGGGTGAGTGTGGGGGGAGAGGCAGGGGCTGCAAGTGGGAGGGAGTCTCCTGGCTGTGATGACCGTCCCGTAACTGAGGCTAAAATAAAGAGCTTTTGTCCATGCTTTATGAGAAGAAAACCCAAGGGAAAGTGAGCAAACCTTAGCCCATGGGACAAATCCTGTTCCCCTCCCCCGCCCCTCCCAGTTTTGTACAACCGCTGAACTAAGAATCGTTTTCATGCTTTTAGGTGATTGGGGAAAAAAATCAAAAGAAGAATAACATTCGTGGCACATGAGAATGACATGAAATTCAGATTTCTGTGTCCATAAAGTCTAAGCGAGGCACAGTCATGCCCTTGGGTCTACAGCACTATGATGGCAGAGTTGAATAATTGCAACAAACCAAATGTGTCACAAAGACAAAAACATTGACTATCTGGCTATTGATAGAAAAAGCTTCTTGCTGGTTCCTTGGCCTGGAATGTGAACCCTTACCCCACCCTGCAATACCTACTCATTCAACCCAATTTATCTCCAGGGGGACTAGGTATGGAGTTGGCAGGCACCTGGCCTAAGGCTTGAAGATGAGAGGAAAGAACTTTGCTTCCTTGGGAACAGAGATGGTGTCTTCATATGTTCAGCTTATGCCTGGCTTATAATAAATGTTCAAAGACTGAATGGAGGAATGAGTGAGGACCAGGTGGGAAAGGCCCTCAAACTATAGGGAGGACAAGGCAGCCCTAGAGACCAGCAAGGTAGCTTACCTCGGCAGGACGCTCTTTAGAGCTGAGAAGAGCCCAGTGCTTCCCCCAACCCCACATCCACCCATATATTCTCCCGCCTTCAGTGGGGCAGGACAGGAGGGGAAGAGACACAGAAAAGCACGAAGGAATGACACAATAAGACTCATTCATTTCTTTCGTTCTTTAATTTTAAATAATTACTACTGACTGTGCAATGAGTCAAAACTGGGCTGTCTTGAGTCTACTTCTGGGGTACAAAATGGTACTTCCATATAATTTTCCATTCTCTTGTTCTACCCAAACACTAGAGTTATTTTTCTGAAGCACAGTCTGTTGCAATTATTCAACTCTGCCATCATAGTGCTGTAGACCCAAGGGCCTGACTGCACCTCGCTTAGACTTTATGGGTACAGAAATCTGAATTTCATGTCATTCTCATGTGCCGTGAATGTTATTCTCCTTTTGATTTTTTTCCCAATCACCTAAAAACATGAAGAGAGCACTTTATGCCCCACATTTCAGCCTCAAGTCCAAACCCTTGCCCTTGACAGCAAGGCCCTGTGTGGGCTGGCTTTCCTATCAGTGCCATGCTCCAAGGACACTGGACTACTCTGTTTCCCAAGTGGACCAGGCTATTTTGTGCCTCCAAGACTGTGTTCTTGCTAGTGCCTCTGTCTGGAATGTGAATCTCCCCAACCCCCAACACCTACTCATTCAATACAATTAATCTCCAGAGAGACTGGGTAAGGAGTTGACAGATCTCGAGGACAGTACATAGGAATGGTTTTTATAGAGGTAGAAGACAGCAGTGACAGAGAGGTGGGAAGCCTGACTGCCCAGATACCGAAAACACCGAGTCCCCAAGATTCCATTTATTAGGGGTGAGCCCAGGGGTGAAACAGCAGGGGCAGGCTCAGAGTTGAGGGTGAGACTCAGGCCTTGAGTTGCTTTTAGGCTGCCAGAAGCCACTGATTTTTATAAGAGCTGGGGTTCCTAAACTTTGGTGTGCATCAGAAACATCTAGGAGATTAAAACTAACTGGAATGGCTAAAATTAAAAAGAGTGACAATACCAAGCGTTAATGAAGATGTAGGGTAACTTGACTTTTCCCAGCACTGATAAGAAACTAGAAATGGTACAACCATTTTGGAAAAACAGTCTGGCAGTTTTTTTAATAAAGTAAGACATACACGTACATATAATCCAGCAGTTCCACACAAAGACCTTTACATGATTGTTTATATATAGCAGCTTTATTCTTAATAGTTAAAGCTCTGGAACAACCCAAATGGCCATCAAAAAGGGAATGGATTAAAATATTGTGATGTAGCAAAATAATGGAATACAACTTATCAGTTAAAAGGAATGAACCAATGATATATGCAACAAAATAGATGAATCTCAAGCATTATGCTGAGAGAAATAAGCCGGAACCAAAAAACACATACTGTGTGATTCTGTGTTTATGAAATTCCAGAAAAGGCACTAATTATAGTGACAGCAGGCCAACGGATGCCTAGATCTAGGAGTGGGGGAGTAGGAGCGTTTGTACAAAAGACAAAAGGAAACTTTTTGGGCGATGAAAATGCTCTGTATGTTGATTGCAATGGAGGCTACAGGGATGTATTCTATCATCAAAAATGATCAGACTTGTGGACGTGGACACACCAGATGGGCATGTACATTATACCTCAATAAAGTTGACAAAAAATAACTGACACAGGACCCAGACAAAGCTCCTGAGTCAAAAGTCTCCACAGGCTGGACCCAGGGCATCAATATGTTTATCAGGCCCCGTAGGTAATTCGGTCAGGACTAGGTTTTGGAATCACCTCATTACCACTTTGCTGAGTTGGCTAAAAATGCCATCACCGTGGCTTCCTTCAGATCTGTCCTCACCGACCTTGGCTTTTGGAGAGAGTGGAGATGTCATAATCTCTCAGAAGACACTTCATTAAACTAGAAGTTACCTTGTGAAGTCATGCAAGCCAATCCCCTGCCTTGGGCAATTCCAGACCCAAACCTGTTTCCTGGATTCTGCCTAGTCTTATTGTCCTCAGAAGAGGACACCAGAGTCTTCTTGAAATGAGCTCTTGAGTGGGCTTCATGCTCAGTCCTCAGCAGGGGACACCTTTAAATGGTAGCCCAAAGCCAGATCCCTTCCAAGTGAGCTCACTTCTCCCTTCTCCTTCCCAATGCTCCCAAGTAAGCCAGTTGATACTGCAATCTAGCCTGTATTCCAGAAGCAGTGCAGAGTTTTGTTGTTGTTGTTTTGAGGCAGAGTCTCACTCTGTTGCCCAGGCTGGCGTGCAGTGGAACGGTCATGGCTCACTGCAAACTTGACCTCCAGGGCTCAAGTGATTCTCCCACCTCAGCCTTCCAAGTAGCTGGGACTATAGATGCACACCAATATGCCTGGCTAATTTTTAAGTTATTTTTGTGTAGAGACAGTGTCTCGTCAAGATGCCTAAGATGGTCTTAAACACCCACTTCAGCCTCCCAAAGTGCTGGGATTACAGGTGTGAGCCACCGTGCCCAGCTCAGAGTTTCCAAAGTTAAGTTATTTACATTTCTACTCACCTCTCTATGGAAATGAAGATAGCTATACATTGCCCATTCTTACAGGCGACTAACTTTGCCTGATAATTTTCTTTTTAAGTCTCAACTCAGAGGTTGTAGGAAGTTATAATTTTTAACTAAAGTAAATATGCCACGTTGGGAGAGGATGGGTAATTCTGCATCTGTGATGTTTCCCAGTATGGGTTCAGGAGTTTAGCGTGTAATGCAATGCATGACACTCCCTGTGATAAACTGCGGACAACCCATACACAATGCATTGTGTGTTCCATTAAATTACCATCCAAACACTACTAATAAATCATAGCCAAGGATGCAGAGGAATATTATATTGCCTTCGACAGCAGAGCTCTTACTTTCCTGGAGGCTGGCTGCCTGTCTTGATCAGGACTGCTCCTCAGGCCCCTGCATCAATAGGACAGATCACTAGTCCAATGGCGCTAATGTCACAAAGTAATTGCTGCATGAAGAACAGCTTGAATTACAACATCTCCCAACAGTGTCAAAGAAAGCCCAATACCTGAGTCTGAGGGCCTTTTACAGGGTTATTGGGAAGATGGTTTTAATCACTGTTGCTTTTATTTCTGCTTATCTTTTAAACATTTTGTTCAGTTTTAAAGCAGCCTGATTCTATAGAACAATTCCTGATCTGGATGTTTTTCATTAAGTAAACTTGGAATAGAGAAGATAAACATCCCTAAGTAATGTAAGACAAAATTCCATGGACCACCCAGCTCTCAGAAGGATGAATGAGGGAACCATGCATATGAGGGAACCATGCATCCTTTCCATCAGGACTCCTTGACTATGTCTAGGACTGGGACAAGAAGGGAAGGCTCTGGTGCCCCAAGAAAGCAGGTGAGACTATTAGTTACATCCTAGCAGCAGTATCTGGAGCTGGGAATGACAATATTTGTTTCTGGAGTGACAGTGGTGGTGGCATTTGCACGGGGCTTGACAGTAACTACTTTCAGAATGCAATCTGTTGTGATGGCACAAGCCTCGAAGAGTTGTGATGATGAGTGGGAAAAGGTACATGAAGCACTTAGACCAGTCTTGGGGGCATGGCAAATGTGGAATGGAGGGTAATTGCCACCATCATCTTCTTCTTCATCATCAACATTATTTTAGAAACAGAGAAACTGGGCCAGGCGTAGTGGCTCACGGCTATAATCCCAACACCTTGGAAGGCCAAGGCGGGAGGATCACTTGAGGCCAGGAGTTTGGGACAACACTAGGCAACATCATGAGACTCCCATCTCCACAAAAAATCCAAAAAGTGTCTGGGCATGGCAGCACATGTCTATAGTCCCAGCTACTGGAGAGGGTGAGATAGGAGGATCGCTTGAGCCCAGGAGGTTGAGACTGTGCTGCATTCCAGCCTGGATGAAAGAGTGAGACCCTGTGTTAAAAAAGGAAGGAAGGAAGGAAGGAAGGAAGGAAGGAAGGAAGGAAGGAAGGAAGGAAGGAAGGAAGGAAGGAAGGAAGGGGAGGGAAGAGAGAAACTCAGGAGCAGATTCAGTTGCCTGCCTGGGGTCATAACATAGTAAGTGTCAGAACAGGATTCAAACTCATACCTGAGTGAGTCTAAATGCATGGCTTTAGCCAGTCTCTAATACCTTCTCGGTAGGTAGTTGCATAAGCCTGCTGAGGAAATTATTTCCCTCAATGCAGAATTACCCTCCTTGGTCCAGGTCAATAACTGAGTTTTTCGAAGCAGCTCAGAGGTCTATATTTATCTGTTGTTGAGTCTTGAATTAGGGCATGAGTGAGAAGAACTCACAGGCTGAGGTGTGTGTGGAGAAAGGGAGGGACAATGACAGGCCAAGGGAACTGCTTGGTGCAATTCTTCATTGGAAGTACCCTGACTCCACACCCCTGTTCCAAATCAAACTTAGCTTTCACAGGTATACAGACCACACTAACATCTGATCCAGGTTGCTGAGATCTGTCCTGCAACTATGATGAATGTAGGATACACATTCAAGTCTTCTTGTTGTTGCTTGTTTCGCTTGTTTGTTTGTTTGGTTTTGAGACAAGGTCTTACTCTGTCACCCAGGCTGGAGTGCAATGGCACAATCATATCTCATTGCAGTCTCAACCTCCTGGATTCAAGGAATCCTCCCGTCTCAGCCTCTAGAGTAGCTAGGACTACAGGTCACCATACCTATCTAATTTTTGTATATTTTTTAGAGATGAGGGGGTCTTGCTGTGTTACCCGGGCTGATCTCGAACGCCTGGACTCAAGACATCCTCTCATCCTGGTCTCCCTAAGTGCTGGGATTACAGACATGAGCCACCACACCAAGACAAGATTTTTTAAATGACTTGTTTCACAGTTTCTTTCAAGAAAACATACAAGTGCCTAAATTCAAATATAGTTAATGAGTAATTTCTTTCATAAGGAGATATTTCAGCCCTGAGTGATGGAACTCACTTAGTTCACCTATAGTTGAGGACACAAATCCACCTGTTCTCGGAAAGTATTACAGAAACCAGAAACCAAAATGTTCTGGGCAGCACTGAGATGAATTCTGTTACTAGGGTGCCCATTGATGCATACATTGATAAGGACTCCACAAAATCGTATTAATAAAGTTGATGTGTCTTTGGTTGACTGGCCAACTATGGCTGCCTTCAAAGTTATTGCACTTCAAAACAGACTCAAGGTTTATTAAGAGATCTTGCTGCCTGATAGTCTGTGTGGGGATATTCTGACAGCAGTTGCTGCTATCACGCTCAGCTACTGGGTAAATTTCCAGCAACTAAGGTTTTGAGAGAAACTGAAATCGAGTTTAATATAATTCAACTACAACAAGAAAGCAAGAAAAAGGGGGGGAAAGCCAGATACCAATGATTTCCTCATACATAATCGTATATAATTGACATTAAAGAACAATTGCTTTAGGAACCTGGGAATTTCGGAAAGAAAATTTTGCTTTACTTGAAAATACTGTTGACTCATTATCAACATCTTTATCATCATCATCATCATCATCATCATCATGGCTAACATTTATTGACGACTTACCACACATTAGACCTTAATTACCTCATTTATCCCTCCAATGACTCTATAAGACAGGTATAGTTATTATCTTTCCTTTTCCAGTGAGGCTCCTGAGGTTTAAAGCAAGTAAACTGCCTACGTTTACATGAGTCACAAGTGGCAAAGCTAATTGTCCACTCAAGTCACTGTTTTCAGAGTTTATGTGCTCACCATAAGGCCAGGCATTGCGATCAGTACTTTTCAGGATTTCAGCTCTGGCAAGAGTCCTATGCAGCAGGTATCAGATGTACTGAGCACAAGCTTTGTGTGGCTTCCCAATTCGCTTGGCCACTTGCTTCTTTCTAGAAACATCTCTCAGGCTGTCCTGCCTTTGCTGTGCCTCTACCCAGCACTCCTGGTGGGTGGAAGTCCACAGGAACTGCCAAGTCTGCCTGGCTCTCACATCACAAGTGCTGAGCCTGTTGTCTTTGAATTCCCTTCCTCTTCCATGCTGGGATAAAACACCACACTCCAGACCATCACCTCTAGATTCCTGAGCGGCCACCAAGGGCCTGGTTGGTGCAAACTGGAAGCTGGGGAGGAGTTAGTCGCCATTGAGGTCAGCCTTGACCAATGGGAGACATGAGAGAGAAGGGGATTGAACAAGTAAGCCCTCTCTTTTCTCTCATGCATGAGTGGCTTCGCAGTGTCGTTTCTGTAAGCTTTCTAACAGACATCCCATTGAGCAACCTGCTGTAAAGTGGTGGCCTGGCACCACATTTTGCTCATCTTTCCTTGCTCTGCTTCCCTTCTTCTCTTTACCTGCATGGCTCTGGGTTTGAGTTTCTCAAAGAAAGCTTCAGCAATTTAATCCTTGCCTGGCTCCATCCCTAGAGGTCTAGAGCTAAGACATAGTAGTATCTCAATTTGATATCGGAAAACACTGGGTTTCAGAAAAGTAAAGGGACTTGCCCTGGATAGCGTAACCACTAAGGCAGAGCAAATATTTGGACCTAATATGAGTAAACTCAAAAGCCTAGTGTTGAGAGAATTAGCCTGACTTCAGAAACATGGTTGTTTTGTTGTTTGAAGCATGTGGAAGTATAGTAAGCTGACGGGAGACTCTCACCTATTCACTCAGTCCAAAAGTGCATACATTTCACCAGACACTCACGCACACACTCATACTGCCAGACTTGTGCACACACACATGTCCCACCAGACACTCACGCACACACATATGCACAGGGAGCAAATGTGAGTTGGAGGGACAATGTTTCCTCTTCTATTTCGTTCATTACCTTTTCATTGCTCTTAATATTAATTGTAAATTTTTTTCTGACATAGTATGCCTTTCTTTTCTAGTTTGATTACGTAAAATTAAGCAAATATCTGTTGGGGTTCATCTACATGAGATCGATTGGGCAAGCCTCTTGATAGTTTCTGAATCTGGTGTTACTCATATAGAAACTAGGCAGGTGGGAGTCACTGTCTGGTCAGCCTTGAGCATGCCCTGTACTCCCAGAATCCCCTTCCCTAGAACTCCAAGCAAGCTAGACAGGAGTCTTCCTCTGGGTTCTAGAGTGCTCATCCTCAGTCCGAATTGGTTCATGCAGAGGGGTGTCGAATATTATCTCAAGATATCTCAAGAGCCATAGAATATTTTCTCCAAAAATGTCTAAGCAAATTAACCTCAAAGCACTTTTTTAAAGAAACAAATGTATGCTATCCATCACTTTTAGTTAAAGTAAGCACTAGATAGAATCAAACTAAATAAGAAAATCCCAAAATGATAGGGATTATACCTTTAAAGTATCTAGGACATCACCTGACTTGTAAAGATACAAATTGATTGAACCAGTTCTTTGGAGAAACATATTAGAACCAGCATTTCAGCACTAGGCTTCATAAAGGCTGCTCCTTGAGAATACAAAGAGGTATTTGTGCTACCTTCCACTGTCAAGGCTTTTTGGAATATTGTGAAACAAGAAACATCAGCTTATCTCCATCTGAGATGGATGCACAGGATATAAAAGGACTGAATCATACTGCAGGGCAAAGAAGGACTCCTTCTGCATCTTCCTAACTGACCTCCACATTCTCCAGAGGTTGTGGGGGATGCCTACCTACTGTTAACCCTCTGGAGACAGGTCCAGCCACAGGTTGCTGCTTTCAAGGTACTACAAGTGATGCTTAGCACTTCACAGGCAGCCCCTACCATCGTAAAAGTTCACCTTCATCCACATCTCTTTTACATTTTGGTCTTCTCTCTTCTGTGAAGAGTCAAGGTGGAATTTCTACAGATCCCCTTTCTAAATGGAATGTTTGAGAGCTATGGATGGTTTAAACATATCTCCTCTAAACTACCATCTTAGTTTTGGCTACTCGCAAAAGAGGTCCTGAGACAAAGACTTGAGTGAAAGTAGTTTATTTAGGTGGTGATCCCTGGGAGTAGAATTGAGGCAGTGGGAAAGTGAGACAGGGAAGGAGGAAAGCCAATCACGAGTGTATTCATGAGGGGTTGCTACCGTCGGTCCCCGAGGCTCAAGTCCCCTGGAAAACACACCTCGGAATCAACCCACAGGAGGACTCGGAACTGGATATGGCCACCTTTCCTATCCACCACTGGTGGAGAGTTGCCCAGGGGCGTGGGTTTCCCTGCAATTCCAGGTTACACCAGTGTACTCAGGGAGGAATGGGAAGTGTGCAGGGGAAATGCCTCAAGCGAGGAGAAGCGAGCTGCAGGTGCTTGGCAGGGAAGCTCTTGGTGTGTTGGAAACTGTTTTCCTCTGCAGGTGCAGGTGGACGCAGGTGCGTGGCGTTGGGACATGGGGTGGGGCAATTACCTTCCTCACTCCCACTTCTCTCTTCTCAAATAGACTTTGCAAATCCTTGACAAAGATGCCCTAGGGGTCTTTACTATAAGCTGACTTTAACCTCTCTGGGTCTCAAACCCTTTAACATGAAGATGGTAACAGTCCCCACTTCGTGTGGCTTTGTGGAGACTTAAATAAGACTAAACGTTAAAGCACTTAGCACAGTGCTCAGGAAAATGAAGGCCATTACTTGAGTTTGGTCTTGTCTTACTTTTGTTTTGTACAGGAAGTTCCCTACCCACGAACCCTCAAGCTGTGAACTTTCAAAGATGCAAATTTGCGTTCACATGTCCAATCACATAAGTTAGTTCATTGTCACATGCGTACATCCTCTACAGGCGGTTGTGCTTTTGTGTACTTCACTGTACAGTACTATATACAGTAGTACCATATCCTTATTTCAAGTCCAGGATGTCCAGAAGCAAGTATAAAAGCAGCAGTGATATAGCTAACACAGTCAATTATGTTAGTTGAGGACCAAAGCTAACTTTGTTGGACTTACATACAAACTGGATTTATGAATGTGCTCTTGGAACGGAATGCATTCGTATGTAGGGAACTTACTGTTTTTATACAAATGTTTGGTTTGCCAGTGCATATACAAATTATGTTTACATTGTACTGCAGTCTTTTAACATTATGTCTAAAAAAAAGGACGTCTCAATTTTTAAAATACTTTATTGTTTAAAAAAATGTTAATAATCATCTGAGCCTTCGGCAATTCATCATGTTTTTGCTGGTAGAGGGTCTTGACTCGATGTTGACGGCTGATGACTGATCAGAGTGGTGGTTGCTAAAGGCTGCGGCGATTTCTTTTTTTCTTTTTTTCTTTTTTTTTATTAAGTTGGAGTCTCACTCTGTCGCCCAGACTGGAGTGCAGTGGCCGCTCCCGGCCACCGCAGCCTCGACCTGCTGGGCTCCAGCAATCCTTCCGCCTCAGCCTTCCAAGTAGCCGGAATTATAGGCATGCGCTACCACGCCCGGCTGATTTTTTGATTTTATTGTAGAGATGAGGTCTCGCCAAGTTGCCCACGCGGGTCTCGAACCCACGGGCTCAGGCAATCCACTCACCTCAGCCTCCCAAAGGCGCGGATTACTGGCTGAGCCACCGAGCCTGGCGGCGATTTCTTAACATAAGCCAACAATAAAGTTTGCTGCATGGATTGACTCATCATTGAACTATCTCGCTCTTGCATCTGATGCTGTTTGATAGCATTTTACTCACAGTAGCACTTCTTTCAAAATTAAGGTCAGCCCTTTCAAACCCTGCTGCCACTTTATCAATTAAGTTTATGAAATAGTTTAAACCCCTTGTGGTTGCTCCAACGATGCTCACAGCATCATCATCAGAAGTAGATTTCATCTTAAGAAACCACTTTCTTTGCTCATCCATAGGAATCAACTCCTTATCCACTCAAATTTGACCATGAGATGCTGCAATCCAAGCACATCATCAGGCTCCACTTCCAATTCTGGTTCTCTTGCTATTTCCACCGCATCAGTGACTTCCTCCACTGAAGTCTGGAACCCCTCAAAGTCCTCCATGAGGGTTGGAATCAACTTCTCCCAAATTCCTTTTAATGTTGCTGTTTTCACCTCTTCTTATGAGTCACAGATGTTCTTCGTGGCATCTAAAATGGCAAATCCTTTCGAGAAGGTTTTCCATTGACTCTGCCCATATCCATCAGAGGAATCACTATCTATGGCAGCTATGGCCTTACAAGATATTTCTTAAAAATCAAGACCTGAAAGTCAAAACTACTCTTTGATCCATGAACGCAAAATGACTGTTGTGCTAGCAGGCATGGAAACAGCATTCATCCCCTTGTATGTCTCCAGCACAACTCTTGAGCAACTGGGTGCATTGTCAATGAGCAGTCATACTTTGAAATAGATATTGAATGAGCAGTAGGTCTCAACAGTGAGCTTTAAATATTTAGTAATCCATACTGTAAACAAATGTGCTGCCATCCAGGCTTTGCTGTTCTATTTATAGAGCAGAGGCAGAGTTGATTTAGCATCATTCTCAAGGGCCTAGGATTTTCAGAATGGCTTCCACTGCAGTCACCAAGTGCATTAACTTCTAACAAGAGAGTCGGCCTGTCCTTTGAAGCCCTGAAACTGGGCATTGCCTTCTCCTCTCTAGCTATCTAGATATCCTAGATGAGATGGCATCTTCTTCCAAAAGAAGGCTGCTTCCTCTACACTAAACATCTATTGGCCACCTTCATCAACCTCCTTAACTAGATCTCTGGATAACTTGCTGCAGTTTCTCTATCAGCACCTGCTGCTTCACCTGTACCTTTATTCTGTGGAGACGGCATCTTTCCTTAAGCCTCATGAACCAACCTCTGCCAGCTTCAGACTTTTCTTGTGCAGTTTCCTCACCTCTTTCATCCTTCACAGAATTGAAGAGAGTGGGGACCTTACTCTGGACAAGGCTTTGGCTTAAGGGAATGTTGTGGCTGGGTCAGTCTTCTATCTAGACCAGTGAAACTTTCTCCACATCAGCAATAAGACTGTTTTGTTTTCTTATCATTAAGGTCTTCATTGGAGTAGCACTTTCAATTTCCTTTCAGAACTTTTTCTTTGCATTCACGACTTGGCTAACTGGCACAAGAGGCCTAGCTTTTGGCCTGTTTTGGCTCTTGACATGCCTTCCTCACTAAGCTACTCATTTCTGCCTTTTGGTTTACAGTGGGAGATGTGTAACTCTTCCTTTCACTTGAATGCTTGAGGCCATTGTAGGGTTATTAATTGGTTTAATTTCAGTGCTGCTGTGTCTTACAAAATAGAGAGGCCCGAGGAGAGGGAGAGAAATGAGGAATGGCTGGTCAGTGGAGCAGTCAGAACACACACATTTATCAATTAAGCTTACCATCTTATATGGGCACAGTTCATGGTGTCCCAAAACAATTATGATGGTAACATTAAGGATTGCACTGACCGCAGATCACCATAACAGATATAATAATAATGAAAAAAGGCGAAATATTGCAAGCGAGGCCACAGTGTGACACAGAGACACGAAGTAAGCACATACTGTTGGAAAATGGTGCTGACAGACTTGTTTGACAGAGTTGCCACGAACTTTCAATTTATTAAAAAAAGCACAATATTTGTGAATCACAATAAAGCGAGTGCAATAAAACAAGGTGCGCCCAAACTAAGGTCTGGGGCCATTAGGGAGCCACTGAAGGATTTTAACCAGGAAAGTGATATAGTCAAAGCAGTGCTTTAGGAAGCATGATTCAGCAAAATGTATGGATGTGTCAGAGCAGGGAAAGATGGGAAGATGGGGGCTAGTCCAGTGAGCCTTGTCTACTCATCAGTATGTGGGAGTTAATGACAATAGAAGCCATGTTGACTGTGAGCACAGATTGTACACAGTAGGTGCTCTTGTCTCATGCTTCCTATAACAAGATGCAGTTTTCTCAGCCATTCTTGTGGATTCCATCAGTGCCTGGAAATGATTTTGTGTCATTTAGCTCCCTTGACCAATTGTGCCTCAGTCTCTCCATGAGGTATGTCCAGACCTCTACCTATTGACACCCATTTTTTATATCTGCTGGACCACTGTAAACATGACTTGTGCATAACAAGCCTCACATATCATCTTCACCTTGATCATTTATAGCCCTCATTCACTCCCCAGTAACCTCTGCCTCAGGCAGGCACACAGGACTTTCTTCTCCCACCTGGTAAATTTCTACAGAATTCATCTTTGAATCCAGTTTAATTTTACTGGATATTTGATTCTTCTGCTTTCTGTCTTAAAATCCTCCAAATATATGTCCTAGTCATTGCTTCTGCCCACAGGTCGGGCAATAAATGCTCACTGTCCTCTTTATCATTAAGACAGAGCATCTATTTGCAGCCCATTGTCTCATTAGAATTCGACACTGAGAGATAAGTTATTTGGACAGAGACATTTCCCCCTGCTGCATAGCAATGGACTGGTATCCAAGCAGGGCCCTAGGGCACATCTCCAAATGGCAGATGGCAAATAACTGGCTTTGTATGTAACTCAACCTGATGATTACATCTAATAATTTCAGGCCTGATCCTGGAAATTCTGCCAGTGCAGACAGCAATCCTATTGCCACGTTCAATTATGAAGCATCTTTGACAGAAGAATACTTTAGTTTGTAAAATTCGATCTGCGTATGTGCATGGAGACATTAAGGTGTCCTGTCCCGCACACACTGGCATTAACTCTTGCTGGCTCATTAAGTATTGCTTTCAATATATCATTATTACTATCTTTTTATCTGCGTAACCTCCGAGCTAAACTATAAATCTTTGGAAGATAATTGACACCCGCTTATGTGAAGCAGTAATCACAATATATTTACAATTTACTGAGTATTTGTCATATGGAAGACACTGAAATGGCTCTCTTAATTTTCAGTCATCCTATGAGATGTATATTATTAACTTCTCACTATAGGTGAGGAAAATTAAGTCATATGTTCAGCATTATTTTGTTAGCAAAATGGGCAGAAAATTTGAATTTGAGTTTTCTGGGCAGGGTCTCTTTTTCTATCTTGACTATCATTAGAAATCTGCAAATATTTTCTAAATAAGTGAATGAGTGAGGGATTTTAAAACCTATACCTTTAACCTTTATGTTATCCTTGAGCAACATACAACCAAAGTAAAACCAGTCTTGGACATGGCATATGTTCCCTAATTGTAGATAATTGAAATTATGTACAATTAAGAGTTTTCTTCAAATGTAACAAAATCTTCAAAGCTGCACAAATAGATCAAGGAAACTCTGCATGGAGACACCCACCCTACACTCTGGCCATTTCTGACCACCATTGACCACCACTATTCCTCAGATCTGAACGTGGACTCACACAGGACCCATCCTGTGTGAGATGGCTGGAACTCAACTCTAGGAACATACTCTAGAACCCACACCATGGGTGAAATGGTTGGAACTCAACTCTAGGATCCAGCACCGTGCTCTGCTCACAAGGAGTCCTCAACCAATTTGTTTCAATTCCCTGAAGCCATAATCTTGATCTGAGAAATGAGTGAGCCAAAGCAAAACTGTTCTATTTCTTCTGGCCTGTCCTTGGAATACTTTAGTTTGTAAAATTTGATCTGTGTATGTGCATCTCACCCACGGTGTGGGTTCTAGAGTATGTTCCTACAATGTCTGGGATCTGTCACTACTATTTCCCTTTCCTGGGATCTTATTGATGGCCCGATAGACTGATAGACACACTCAATCTGTGGGCCATATCCTTTGACGTTAAAACACTATAGAAACAGTATTTTGTTCTTTGGCTGGTGACTGCTGCTCTCTGCTAACTAAACACGTACCAACATTTCTCCATGGCTAAATTGAATGACTGGGAAGAATGAGAATCCATTCACATTTGCCACCCCCTTCCCTTTTTATTGTTTTAAGTATTGCATCTTTTTAGCTCATTTCTCCTTCTAACAATTGAAATTTTCTTTCTCTTATAGGTTATCATCTCTGGAGTTCACTGTCGAGTCCATTTTAATTCTTGCATTCCCTTATGAGATATTCATTCAAAATGAATTGCTATCCTGTCAGTTACACAGCTCAGTTCCTGGCATGGGAATTGTATTTCTTTAATGGCTTTATTCGTCTAAACATATTCTTTTTAGAGGTCTCCATTATCCTCTAGTCCTTGGAGGGAACGACTGGCAGTCGCAGAATAGGGCCCTTTGCTGCCGAGAGGCTTGAGGAACAAATCTGAAATATTTTAAAACTAAAAGAGCTCATGAACTGATGCGTGTCCTGGATTGACTGTTACTGGGCACTGGGCACCAAGCGCAACACAAAACGGCAATTCTTCTTCCCGGCTGTCAGGGTGCCAAATGAGTTTTCTCTGCACTTAAAAATGGACAGAGGTTTGCAGTAATTGAGTGAAATAATGTACAATAATTTAAAATATTGTTCATTCAGAGAGAGATAAGGCTTTAATTAAATGGTGCCATTTAATACACCGTCCAGCAGATACTGTAATTGGTTTCCTTAGCAGAGAACACAGTAATACCTGAGCTTTACTGAAGTGATAATGATACTAATTTAGCCCAGTGGATACATAAACAGCATAACTGCCTCCAACACTCCCAGCGAACAAGAAGGATGCTTTGATCATGACATCTGGACAACTCTTTATCAGGCATTTCTTGCTGAAATAAAGTTACTAATCACCTAGACTAAACAAAACCCTGTTTATGTTAAACAGGTATGATATCTAGGATTTTTAGGGAGTATTAAACTGTTCGTTCCTATGGCCACAAAGAGGCAGGGCTAAATTCAAAGCAGTTATGAAATGATATGTCATTGGGGTAGAAAGAATAGCATTTATTACAATGGAAACCTGATTGAAATGCAAAATAGCACTCACGAGTTTGTTCAGAGAGGGCAGATGATTTTCTGGCACCATAATGGTTGCGTATTTTAACTCCTGCCTTCTCTTGGTCGTTTACAAGGACAAGTTCATTTCCAGGCCTGGCTCCTGTTTCCTCATTGCTCATTCCTGAAATGTGATACAATAAGGTCCTATTCTCCTGAAGCCATTCTACTTGGCAATACTGAACAAAGCCAGAAAGGGGGATGGTGGGAAGGGTGGAATCTATCTGAGTCTAAAAGAAAAACATTACTTTCTAAGGTCTAATGCCACAGACAAATTACAAAATGACCGGAGATGAGATTAAATCCCTTTGCTAAATTATTTGTTTTCAAAATATTCACACTGCACCTAGGGATGGAAAACTTTCATTTTCCTGTTTGCAAATGACCATCCACATGCTTTTTTGGAAAATAATGGAAACATTGATTATAGCAAAGAGCTGGCTGAGTCACAATGTCATAAAAACAGGCTGGCTGTATTGCTGGGTGGGGAAACAGAACTGGCAATCATCGGATAGTGTCCCTGGGGGAAACTCCACCTTTATAGAGTTTCCAGTGGATTATCAGGGATTTGTTACAGCCCTTCAGGCTCCTCTCTGCCCCATTGGAACTCAGGAGGGTGTTTCTGGGCTCATGTTCAGAAGATGAAAAGTATAAGTGGAGACATGGGAATGATTGTAATACTTCCTTTTGTAAATAGCATCTTGACTTTTTAAAAACTTTTTATTTTGAAGATGTGGTGTACAATTCAAGGTTAGGTATACAAATGTTCATTATGCAGGTACCCTTGTTGATGAGGGCATCTTGAAATTTCTAAAATCAGGACGCTTCCTACAACCTCAAGAAAGCTGGCAGCCCAAGTTGGGGAAAGGGATCCTAAGCTGAACAAAGCCTGCCTCGAAGGCCACTTGGGTCCTCCCAGTTAAAGGACAAACTTCCTGCCAGCACAGTCCCTACCCCAATGCAGCTCTCAGGGTCATCACAGTCAGTGAGTACACAGGGGACTCCTGTGCTCATTGGATTTTCGTCCTTACTAGTAAACCACGTTCACTGGACTGGACAACAACCATTAAAAAACTACTGTGCTCTGGGCAATTAGAGCCTCCACTTTGCTTCCCTGAAAAATGATTCTCTAAACCAAGGCCATCCAGTTGCCACCAACTCACCCTTCTAGACCAGGTCCCCACAGACCTCCTTGTTAAATCCAGTGGCCTGTTGTTAGTTGTTGCCCGTCTTGACCTTTCTGGGACAATTCAAATGGTGAAATACTGTCTTTTTTAATGTGCTCCTCACTGGCTACAGCGACCGTCTGGTAGCTCCTCCTTCTCTCTGTTGCTAGAATAATTGTTATAGAATGTGGATGTGCTCAAGTTATCCCCCGCTTAAATCTTTCATTGGCTTCCAGTTCCCGCAGGATAAGAAACCAACTCAACAGAGTAGCACAGAAGCCTTCAAAGATGGCCTCAAATGCCCTTCTTTTCCTGACTTGCTGCCTAAAACTTCCTCATGTCTATGTTCCCTCTCTCTCCCTCCCTCCCTCCCTGCCACTCCCTCCCTCCCTCTCTTCCTCAGAATTTCTTGTGATTATCTCGGCACTCCATGTTTTGCCAAGTCTCTGTGTCTTCTCCCATAATGGGATTCAGCTCATCTCTCAAAATCCAGACCCGTGACCTTCCTCCAAGTCCTTCTTGGTCCACTAGACTGGAAACTCCAAGTGGACGAGAACTGCTCTTGTTTTGTTTCCCCCTTGGCACCTAGCACAGAGCAGGATGCATTGTAGGCATGTGACACATGGTTGCTGCAATAAGTGATGCATTATTTAGGAACATTTAGCCACATTATTAGTCATCATGTCTCCACCGAACTGTCTGCATATCTTAAACATCATAATTTTTAATCTGTGCATTAATTATCTAGATGGAGATCACGTCTACCAAAAATGTGCCTTTCCCAGCCAGAGACCTTATCTTAGCCACATGCTTGGCACACAGTAGGCATTCAAGAAATGCCTGCTGGATGAGGGAGGAGGCTGTGGTCATGTGAGTATCCAAAGAGGATTTCCCTCAGAACTCCTAGGCTCTCCCCCTGTCCCTGAGTGTCATTTCCATAACTTTATGGGCTCCTCACAGGGGTCTTCTGAATTGTCTTTCTCGGATTCCTGCAATGACCCAACAGTCACAAAACCCACAAGCACTGGCTTGGCATTCCACCCACAGCCCAACTCCCAGCCTTCCTCGGGGAGCGCCAGGGCCCGATGTTCACAGGATAAAGAAGCCTGTTCGACTCGAATCAAAGGACTGCTTCACAAGGCAGCAGTTCCCCCAGATTCTCTGCATTCTCCTGCCTCCTCCCTCAGACACCCACCAGGAAATATCAGCAGCCCCACAAGCCTGCAAAATAAACCCACTGGGATTACAGCCATTCTCCACAATTGAGCAAGCCACCTGGTGAACTGCCCATACATTTTGCATTAAATACAGTGTATCAAATTAAAAATAAAGCTCAGGTTGTTGGGTAATGGTTTCCCAGGCCTGAGGTTGAGACCAGACCACTGATCCGTCTCTTTGAGAATGTCAGCTGTTCTCGCTGCTTGCCGCAGATACTGTTTAGCTATTACATGGCACACGAAGTCCTTTTGTTCATTCTTAAACCTAATGTCCAATTAAGTGAGAAAGGGGATTCATTAAATAATTTAAACTAGATCCAAATTAAAGGGCCGTTTCCTCAGTCGTATTTGCACAAAAGTTCAATTCCACTGAAAGAATCAATCCCTCTGAAAGAAAGAGCTTGTTCGTGTGGCATGCTGTCTAATGGGGGTCAGCTCCATGTACATTGTCTTTTTTTTTTTAATTAGGGTCTCATTCTGTCTGCCAGATTGGAGTGCAGTGGCACAATCACACCTCGCTGCAGCCTCGACCTTCTGGGCTCAAGGGGTCCTCCTGCATCAGCCTCCCAAGTCACTGGGACTGCAGGCAGGTGCCACCATACCTGATTAATTTTTTTCTTTTCTCTTTTTTTTGTAGAGGCGAGTTCCCACTATGTTGCTCACACTGTCTTGGACTCCTGGGCTAACCCATCTTCACATCTCAGCCTCCCCGAGTGCTGGGATTACAGGCGTGAGCCCCCAAGCCCGATCTGTGTCATCTTTTCATAGGTATCTTAGGAAAATCTTGCTGGTGGCCCCCATATTCAACATGTTCTCCTGAGACTAGAAGATATGTCATATTTATCGCCAAGATGCTAGAAACAAAATTCTGAATACCATCTGGAAAACTGACTGGTCATAGACATCATTTACTTCAGTTTATTCTTAGAAGAGCTGAGAATAGAACTCAGAACACTTGACCTCTACTGCAGTTCACTTTCACCCCACCTGCTTAATATAGTACCAGGAAGACCTAGGGTCCAGAGTTAGTCCCAGGGAAAGCAGTTTAGGGGGTTTCATTCAATTAATTCACTAGGTATTTGCGGGACGAATTAGGTGTTGGGGAGCCAATGATCCTCCTATTCCTGCAAGGTGGTTTCTCCAACTTGCATGGAGTTCTTTTTTTTTTTTTTGAGTTGGAGTCTCACCTCTTTCGCCCAGACTGGAGTGCAGTGGCCGCTCCTGGTCACCGCAGCCTTGACCTGCTGGGCTCCAGCGATCCTTCTGCCTCAGTCTTCCGAGTTGCTGGAACTACAGGCGTGCACTACCATGCCCAGCTAATTTTTGATTTATTGTAGAGATGAGGTCTCGCCAACTTGCCCTGGTGGGTCTCGAACCCGCGGACTCAGGCAATCCACTCACCTCAGCCTCCCAAAGCGAGGGATTACAGGCTGAGCCACCGAGCCCAGCTGCATGGAGTTCTTAAAACCCTTTGGAAATGTAACCTGTAAAGGTCACAGAAAACCTGTAAGTATTTCAAGATAAACCCACTGGGATTATAGCCATTCCCCACAATTGAGTAAACTGCTTGGTGAACTGCCCATACATTTTGCATTAAACACAGTGTATCAAATTAAAAATAAAGCTCAAATTGTTGGGTAATGGTTTTCCCGGGCCTGAGGTTGAGACCAGACCACTGATCCGTCTCTTCGAGAATGTCTCTTGCAAGCCTAGGACACGACCCAGGCCATCAGGGCTTCTAGAATAACTTTCATCCTGCACAGTCCACTGTGCCCTTTTCCAGGCAGTGGGTTCAGAGGGAAGTATATAAAAACACTCCCTGCTGCAGGCCTTCCTCTAATGACCTAAGTCCCAAGTTCACCTTCACAACTGCCTGTAAATCTCCCTGTGCTGAAGGAGAAATCCCTCAAGGCAAGCCTTTTCAGATGCAATTTTCCAAGCAGACTCTGGGCTTTGAATTTGTCTTTTCCTCTTTTCAGTCAATAAGCTTTTCAAGCTTATGAGGAAAAGCCCCAATTCTTCTTTTGCTCCTCTGCCTTCACACTCGCTTTGGAAGGCAGAAGAAGGAAACCTGATCACTCTGCTCTTGTCCCTTCCACACCCAAAACCGCCCATGATTCCTGCCTGTCTGCAGAATGAAGTCCTAATTCCTCAACATGAGGTCCAGGGCTGTATATGCAATATGATTGAGACTGCAGCATGGTGTCCCACCTTGTATCCTAGTCCTCTGTTATGTGTGTGGTGTGATCCAGGCAGAATGAATTCCCCAGTGCCCTACACTTGCCCGTGGGTGAGAGGCACCCCAGGGCTGTGAGAGATGCTTTGGATTTGGACACAGACAGGTTTGCTGGAATCCCCAACTCTGCCGGCCACGGCTGTTTCACCTTGAGAAAGAGATGAAAGCTCTCTGAGCCCTACTGGTTTTGTTTGTCTGTTTCTGGGCCAGAGTCTCATGCTATCGCCTAGGCTGGAGTACGGTGGCACAATCGTGTCTCACTACAGCCTCGACCTCTTGGGCTCAGGAGATCCTTCCGCCTCAGGCTCCCAATAGCTGAGGCTACAGGAGCGTGCCACCATATCCAGCTATGTTTTTTTAATTTTTGTAGAGACAAGGTCTCACTATGTGGCCAAGCTGGTCTGGAACTCCTGGGCCCAAAGTATCTCCCAAAGTGCCAGGATTACAGGCGTGAGAAACCCAGCCCTGAACCCCCGTGCTTTCAAATGTCAATTCATTCACTTAAAAAATATTTGTTGGGACCTGGTTCTAGCTGTTTCACAGTTCACCCTCTGGCTAGAGTGGAGGATGGGTGCCAGGAGCTCAACCCGGGTGTTAGCCAGAGAGTGGGGGATGTAGGGAGGTGGAGCAGAGCAGGGAGCCCAAAGGCATCCGCGTGCCTGGTGGCTGAAGGTGAGAGGGAGAGCATCCCAGATGAGGTCCTTGGGACCTTTGGGAGGGACACCACAGGGGTGGGATCAGGAAGGCTTTTGAAGCTTTGTTCGAGCACTTGGGCTTTATTCAAAGGAAAACAAAGAGCAATCCTATGGTTTTACTCATGCAGTTAAATTGAAGTGTGTTAATATTAACTGTATTAACGAATATTAATTGCTTAGTATCCATCATCTGTTGTTACTCAATTTAGTCATCAGGTGCAAATATGACCCAGTTTGCATCCCATGCAAATCTCTCTGGCTGCCGTGTGGAGGATGGACTGGATGAGGACGGGGGTGGCGAGCCCTGGAGGAGCCCTGGAAGGCGGCTGCAAGAGCACATGCGAGATGGTGGCCTGGACCAGGGCATTGGCAGTCAGGGGCCACTAAAGAGGATGGGCTCAGCGATGTTCAGAGGGTGGATCAACAGGGCTGGGTGCTACTGGGATGAAGGGAGGAGGGTTAGCAATCAAGAGCAGGAGCCAGGCCTAGGCAACAGAATGGACAGTGGTGTCATTAACTGAGACAGACATCCAGGAGAGAGGCAACTGGAGCGAGAGGAGGCAGATGGAAGTGACGAGGCCAGCTTGAACATGTGGAGCCTGAAGTCCTGAGACACACAATGGTGCTGCCCTGCAAGGCTCTCACAGGAACTGAGTCAATAGATACACAATTCCTGGTGCCATACCCAGCAACGTGTAGTTTTCTTTTGTATTGTTCAAACCATTCCCCTTGCCAGAATGCCCTCTTTCTCGTTTCCACGGTTCAAATGCAGCCCCTTTCGCAAAGTCCATCTCAGAAATCACTTGTTTCTTCTAGCACGTCCCTAACTTTCCCAGGTAGATGCTCTCCCACCCTCTGACCTCCCCAAGTACATGCTCCACCCTGGATTGTAGTGATTTGTATCTCTGTCATATTGCCTCCTGAAAGGTGCAGACAACAATCAGAAGGGCGTCCCCAAGATGGCTCCACTTTCCATAAACAACAAAGGCCCTAAGCGGTTTTTTAAGTACATGTGGTGGTGGTGACTTGTTGCAGCTGCCACCAGGGAGTTATCAAGCAATGAGGGGAAGGGAGTGAGAAGGCTGGAGGTTGGGGTCAGGCACCGTGGCCTTTGGCACCGGCCCCTCCTCCAAATACAAAAGAGAAAGACTGGAGACTGGGGTCAGGTGACCTGGCTGGAGACGCCAGCCCCTCCTTACCAGATAAAGGTGGAGGTTGAGAAGGTGGAGAAACTGATGGAGAGTGGAATAGCAAACGCAGACTATAGGAGGTTTATCTGCTGGGTTGAAGTCAGAGATAGAGGAGGGAGGTGGCGGCGTAAATGGGATGGGGAGGGAAGGGGAATCTCTGCCCATTTTTCTGAACGCTCATAGAAGTTATAGAGATCCTGAATAATGTCGGGGTTTAGGGACCCGTAGGGGCCACTTATTTTGGTTGTCTAAGCGATAGGTGGGCCAATTTTGGGTACTGAAGCAGATTAAACCCGGAAGGTCTGTCCGAGCCTCCACGTTAGTTTGTCTGGGTGCCTTCTTAGGCGGGAGCGCCATTTTAGGTGGGGGCCACGCCTAGGCTTAGCCTTTGGAGGGGGCGGGTTCCTCGTGGCTGGCTGGGGCCTTTCACCTCCAAGGCTGTGGACATTTCATTAATGAAAGGACCCATGCCTAACTGACCCCAGTCCCTGGACTGGCACTTGTTTGCAGATAACTATTTACACAAAATAAACTTTGAAAAAATTGTTATTTAGATAATAATATCGTATAGATTGTAATGTATCATATGCGATTCTAGTGTAACTATATTATAATAAAAAATAATTATATCACTGTAATAATTCATGGGGCCAACACATTTATTACTTATTAAAATCATATTTTGCCAGATAATTTTTCTCCTGAAAGCAGCAAAGAATGGTAGAGGAAACAGCACAGGTCTCTGGATAAAACTGACTTGAGGAGATCGTTCTTTCACTTCCTAATCGTGTGACTTAAATCAGTTACTTAATATTCCAACCTCAGTTTCCTTAGCTGGAAAATGGCAGCAGAAGTACCTGACTCCCAAGGTATTCATGAGACCAGAGGGACTACAGTGTACAAAGTGCCCAGTACAGCATCTGGCTGTTTGTCAGCGCTCTCTGGCTTCTTCTCATTCCCACTGTTAAGCCTTTGCTAGACACCAAGGAGGTGCAGAGAACCAGACATTAGTAATCAAAAGAGGATGTTTATGTATTTCAAGTTTTTTCAGATATATCCACTTGGCATTCTCCTTTATAATACACATTTCAGCATGCCTGCTGTTGTGATTAAGGCTGTAATATTTCATGCCATGGTCTGTTTTCATATCCTATTACGTGATATGCCTTGATTCCTGTTGCTGTCATCTCTGCAAATCTGTATGATATACACAAACAATAAACAAGATCCTTGCTTTGGCCAGAGTCTAACAGAGATCATTGATAAAAAAGTTCAACTGTCCATCGTCTAAAGGATCTTGTGAGAATGAGAGAGAATTAAGTAGAAAACAGGAAAAATGTTGGCTGAATGCAGCCGCAGGAGTCAGAATGCACCCTATCCCAACAGGACTTAAAAGAAATGCAAAATGTGTAAAATCAAACATTTAAAGATGCAAAAGTTCAGAGATGAAGAGTCATTTGGAAATGTGTGCCTTGGAGGATAAAAGGGGTCAGCTCCTTGTCATTAATACCCAATTTGGCTCTGTATTTTTCAGGACCAATCACATAATTAAAATATGTATCTGACAACTGATGAAGCATTAAATCATTTCCTATATTATACCATATTAAGAAGTGTTTTTTAAAAACTCAAAATAAAAACCGGAATTATGATCACAAAAGAAAAGCAGACACATCATTTAAGAGTTTTGCCTGTGTGTGTACAGAAAAGGCAAGATGATTCATTCTCTGTGTAAAGTATCCTTAAGATTGGAGAGAAAGTTATTGCCAGCATCTTCTGAATCTTCTCTGGGTAATCAATCAAGGCACAGAATCTGGAGCCAGGTAACTCCCTTCCCAGCAGATCAACCTTTGTCTGTATCTGCTCTTGTCAAAACAGATGCAACACCAAGCCAGAGACAAGAAGATCATAGGCGTGATTCCAAGTGAGTGGGAAGGGGGGCTACACACAGAGCTTTGAACCTCAGCCTTGCCTGGCTGACTTAAATGGAGAGAATATGGGTTCTTCTCTGCTTATACGTGTTGCCCAACCTAATGCATGGCCCAGAGTTCCTCTCCCACTAGTCATAACTTTCATAGATGGAGAGAATATAACTCTAATTTTTCTGAGCCCATCAGGCAATCCTAGTGGAGAAGAAAACTCCTAAAATCTGTCTTCACCCCAAGGTCACCCCTCTTCCCACTCTACTCTGTGAGGTCCCAGCATGCCTTGCTAAGCCCACATGGGTCATGCCTCTTTGCAGTATGTTTTCTGAAGAAGGTCCAGAGTTTTAATGCTGTTACTTTCTTCTAAGGCAACATTAAAACAATATTTTAATGAAATAGCTCTCATCAACTTTCTTTCTTAGTCGATGTTTTTCTTTGGGATTTTTATGGTCTTAGAGAGTAAGTAAGGTCTATGTCCATTTCCCCTACAGAATACTCATCAATGGCATATAAATAAAAATAATTTTAAAACTCTCATCTTGTTTCTAGAGTTCCTGGAGATTAATTTCCAGGAATCTAGAAGGGAAGGTATCTGAGCTTCTGTTGGCCAGCACTCTTCTTTTATGGCCTCCATGGGTGGCAAAAGTGGTTTAGGGGGATGTTGAGATGAGGGAGCTCTTCTTCCTCACTGGGTCTGTCTTCCTTTGGAGGGTTCTGAAAAATGAAGCTAGGATGTCAGCTGGTTTTTGGCCTGTCCAGGCCATAACTCCCAGCAGCAGAAGGCTCACTGGAGCCTGGGCACACACGCACTGTGTGTACAAAGGAGGCGCAATTAGCCTGTGAGCAACCCTACTGTGGATGCTGTCAATTTGGAGGGCCAGGCTGGACTTGCAGGGCTCTTGGACAGCCAACTCTATTGTCAGTTACAACAGGATGTAGTTTTGAATCCAAAGACAGGCTGCCAGTTTACAGACATCTTTAAGCAGGACCAGAAAACAAGAGCTCAAGTTTTCTCAACAAGAAGGAATCCCAGGTTTGGAAGGGGCCACCAGAGGATACACGACTGATCATCTGCTTTCTGCATCTTTCCCCAAGTCGTGAAGCATCTGCCCCGGGCTCAGAGGTTGAGAAAATATTTTGTGGAAACCAGCACTAACCACATTCTTTACTTGACAGCTATCTATTGAGCACTTACTATGAGCTCAGGGAGTTACAAATAAATGTTACTCTGACTATCTAGCTAAAATTATCCATGAAGAAGCTTCAGTCCCTGGCTACCTGTTCTAGATTAGAAGACTAGAGTTCCTAAACCAGAAACACTCTTAAAATGTAATTCAGACCCTTCTAGTTAAGAGGAAGGAAGGAGAGTCTAGGAGCCTAGGTGACTTTCTCTCTGTTGCAAAAGGAGATGTGACAGGCAAGATGTACATGCAGGCCTCCTGACTCCCTGTGCAGTGTTCTTAGCCTGCTACATGAAACTTCCGGCAGGGTGTGCTGGTATGAGCAACACTGAATCCTCACAGAGACACACAGAAGCATCCAAGCATTACTTCTAATCAATCAGTAAGCCTTTAGGCCTATCTTGTAAATCCATGTGGCCCCAGGCATCTCTCTGTCTTTGTGGGTCCCTTCCTCTATAAAAAATAATGTAAAACTACGTTTAAGCCGGGCTCGGTGGCTCAGCCTGTAATCCCGCGCCTTTGGGAGGCTGAGGTGAGTGGATTGCCTGAGCCGCGGGTTCAAGACCCGCCTGGGCAGCGAGACCTCATCTCTACAATAAATCAAAAAAAAATCAGCCGGGCGTGGTAGCACATGCCTGTAATTCTGGCTACTCAGAAGGCTGAGGCGGAAGGATCGCCGGAGCCCAGCAGGTCGAGGCTGCGGTGGCCGGGAGCGGCCACTGCACTCCAGTCTGGGCGACCGAGTGAGACTCCAACTCAAAAAAAAAAAAAAAAAACTACGTTTAGCCAGGTGTGGTGGCTCATGCCTGTAATCCCAGCATTTTGGAGGCTGGGGCAGGAGGACGCTTGAGCCTGGGAGTTTGAGACCAGCCTGAGCAACACAGTTAGACTTTATCTCTACAAATTTTTTTTTTTAAAGCCAGGTGTCGTGTCACGTGCCTGTAGTTCCCACTATGTGGGAGGCTGAGGTAGAAGGATCACCCGAGTCCAGGAGCTCAAGGCTTCAGTG
>NW_007064590.1:0-65811 GCF_000164805.1 Carlito syrichta | reverse complement strand
ATGTACATGCAGGCCTCCTGACTCCCTGTGCAGTGTTCTTAGCCTGCTACATGAAACTTCCGGCAGGGTGTGCTGGTATGAGCAACACTGAATCCTCACAGAGACACACAGAAGCATCCAAGCATTACTTCTAATCAATCAGTAAGCCTTTAGGCCTATCTTGTAAATCCATGTGGCCCCAGGCACCTCTCTGTCTTTGTGGGTCCCTTCCTCTATAAAAAATAATGTAAAACTACGTTTAGCCAGGTGTGGTGGCTCATGCCTGTAATCCCAGCATTTTGGAGGCTGGGGCAGGAGGACTGCTTGAGCCTGGGAGTTTGAGACCAGCCTGAGCAACACAGTCAGACTTTATCTCTACAAATTTTTTTTTTAAAGCCAGGTGTCGTGTCACGTGCCTGTAGTTCCCACTATGTGGGAGGCTGAGGTAGAAGGATCACCCGAGTCCAGGAGCTCAAGGCTTCAGTGAGCCGTGATTGTGCCTGTACACTCCAGCCCAGGCAATAGAGTGAGCCACTGTTTCAAAAAAAAAAAGTTCATCTAACAACCAAATTAGTATGAAGATAAATTTATTAACATTATGTAAGAAAGCATTTTCTTTCATCTAAAAGTTCTTTTGGTTCTTCTGATTTTAAAAGAAATGAAAACAACTTTGTGGTTCCCCAAAAGTCTTGTGGGCCCTGACAGCATGCCTTCCTATGCTGATGGATAAGTCAGTCCTACGCCCACTGAATGCAAGTCAGGGAATGTGATTCTAGAAAGGAGACTGAGAAACGTAATGTTTCTTCCCATCAGATAGCACGTAAGATAGTTGGAAAGAGAGGGAACACAATGCACTTTTTTTTTTCGTGAGTAGTGGGTCTTTTTCAGATATGGCAAGGACTGGCATTTCCCAAAATAAAAACTGTGCTAGTCTCAGATCATTTTCTGTGACAGTGTCTCTCCACTAAGGAAACCCAGATGCAAACATTTTGGTCGAGTAGTGCCTGTAAATCTTCCCACCTTCTTCTGTGCAACCATTTCTAGCACCGGTCAACCATTCCAGAACCTTAGATAATAAGCCCATCTTCAGAGAGGTAATATCTTCCTTCACTCCATCTTCAGTTATATGATTGGTATCATCTTTCTTAATAAAAAGCCACTGCTAGAAGCTATCTCCACTAAAGACTCTTGACATCACTTCCTTTAATAGAGCTTAAAAGTTATAAAATATTTAAGCAGTAAAGAGTGACAGAGCATTTATTCATTCAACTCTTCTGGTGTGAAGGCCAGTCTGTTCCCTGCTTCCGCTGGAGCAGGAGTGCAGATGCCTGAACACCATCTCACCTGGGAAACTATTTTATTACCAACATTGGTCTTGAAGATAGTTACTAGATGGAAAAACATCAACACAGATAATTACCATAGAAATAAACTGACCCCCAACAGTGCTGAGTCTCTGGCTCTCTGTCCTCTGATTATGCTGTATTGTTATATTCTCTCTATACCAACAGACAGCTAACTTATTTGAGTGAGACCCTCTAACTCAAGGTATAAAACTGTGCAAAACACCTATTCCCTCTCTTCACTGGAGAAAGAACTGGGTGATCAAAAGAACTAAACCGAAATCCAAAAAAATCTAACTGTGGTATTACGTACACACAAAATAAGCTTTTAACAGAAGAACTACACTACAAGTTGATTAATGGTAGAACGGCAATGAAAAACCGCAACCATCCAAAGCAAAACTCATTCTGCACCGATAAGGATGCTTCCTTTCTTAACACTTTCAAGAATTCCAGTTATCTAGGGTCCTCTGCCCAGTAGGAACTTTCCCCAATAATTAAGTCATTTTAGTAGAATAACTATGATGTCTTAGTCAACTCTCTTTGTGTGCTAATTTATAAATATCAAGTTTAAGTGAGCCTTAATAATTCATTTTCTAAATTACTAGACAATAGCCATTAGTTATGAGTGAAAACAAAAATCTATAAAATTAGGCATCATTTGCATATACAATCCAAGGGAAAGACTTATTCTTTTGAATGTGTTTTCATCTCACCCTTAAAAACTACCAATGAGCTACACTTATCAAAACATTGCTCTCTTAAGCCATGCTTTACACACAGTAGGTGCCCAACAAAACATAAAAGTTTTAGCCCAACAGTTCCCACCATTCTCTATAATTCCCCTTTTCTTTACCTTCCTAAGACATATGCGTCCTTGATACAATATAGAGTCTGAGAATATGGAGTCCATATTCTATCCTGGCTCTTTAAAAGCATCTTCCAGAAACACCCACAAATCTTTTGTAGGTGAGATAAAATTCATTTTTAAAAAAAATAAGTCTTTAAAAATGAGTGGCTGAAGGCCTTGAGAAATCAGACCCAAAATAGGAATTTTGGAGTTGAGCGTGAGGATGTAATTTGGTGGTCACTCATGTCCTGGCAGATGATTCCAGAAGAAAAAAACAAACAAAATCTGCCATATGTTCAGCTTTCTGCATAAACCACTATAGACAGAGATCTTTACCAAATATTCTGTAGCATATGTCTAGTCAGTATGCCTGCACCATCCTACTTGTTGCCAAGTTCCAAATGCTTAAAATAATTAACCTTTGCCACCTCCTTGGAAAGCTTTGCAATATATTCCAAAAGGAAGGCTTTATTCTGTCTTCCTTGGAGGCAGTGCCCCACCAAAATTCACCCACAAAATACATGTATTCACCTCTGCAATTCAATCCTAGCATTTACATTAAGAAATCTGTTTTCCAGAATGCTATTCAGCAGGTTGTACAAACATGTGCCAAACACCAGCTTTTCAATCATTAAGAAATACATATGAGAAATGGTATTTATGAAACATGCATTTTACTCAGGGTTAAGTTGCTATTTGTAAGAATATGGTTTTTAAAATTAGTTGCTTTATTGAACATTGACTATGTACCCGATAAGTGCTTTAGATACAAATACAAAGGAGACACCGTCTCTGTTCAAAAGAATGTATACACTAATGGTCTACAGATCGCTTCAAAGAACTACTCCTCTCACAATGGGACGACATGGAGCTACAGTGGGATTGCACACGTCAGCACAGTGAAGCCCAGCTTCTGTGTTTCTGAGATTCTCCTTCCCTGCACAGTTCCAGGCTGGCGTAGGACATGAGGGCTGTTTTACAGACACTTTCAAGGCGAAGTGAAGTGGCCATGTTTCTATTACATTGCAGGGCTGAAGCCGGGCAAGGGGTGTTGTGGCGCTTCCATCTGGGGTGGCTCACCTGTTGGCTACCTGGGAGTGAGGATGTGGTGCCACAGCCAGGTCCACGCTGTCTCCAGCTCCCACTGGTGCCTCCTGCAGCTTCTCTGACTCCTGGACCAGGTACATGTCCAGCATCATGACAAGGTCACCAGCTTCTCTTGCAGAAACTCTGCGTCATCAAAGATGGAGGCTTGGAAGTGGCAAAAGACCAACACAGGTTTCAGTTCATCCTCGTAGGTAGGTGTCATTCAGTCGTAGGGTCCCAGTTTTTCCTTCTTCTCCATCTTCCCTTTTCAACTGCCTGCCTTGAAGGCAGATACAACAATCTCCCCTTGGCTTTTTAACCAACCGACTAGCTCCCACAATCGTGTAGTGTCAAATCCCTGTAATAAGTTGTACAATAGCCTCGTGTTCTTCCAGGGGCTATCAAAGAGTGTCTCTTAGCCAAAGGATATTTGAGTTGAGGGCCTTCAAAGATTAAGAGGCATTCCCCAGTACAGAAAGCAAGAGAAAATCTTGCAGCCATGGAAAAATGGTACATGCAAAGGTTCGAGGACTTGCAAGGGTCTCACATGTTGGAATCCAGTGAACCCCAAGTTTGTGGGACAGTGTCTTGAGAAGCGAAACTGAAAAGGGAAGGCTGAGGCCGGTGTAAGGATCACAGAGGCACGCTCAGAAGTTAGAATGAAATCAGTAAGCAGGAACCACAGAAATACTTGCTTGGGTACGTGTGTGCGTGCCTGTGCATGTGAAAAATAATTAGATTTGTATGTTAAAGGCAGTGCTGACAGGTATGTAAAGGATGGATTAGAAGGGATAGGACAAGCCCAGAGCCAGAGAGTTTAGTTAGGCATCTGTTACAATACCAATTAGCAAAAGATAAAGGAGGGAGGAAGTTAGAGAAAGTCACCTGTCCTGTCGAGTCTGTAATTTCATTTTGTATATACAATTAAAGGAAGCATAAAGTCGTTCACCATGCAGATGTGCAGGAGCAACCCAGTAAAACTGTTCTTTTTCACTCAGAGCTAAATCAAACTCACTCTGAATATTAGTTAGGAACTGAATATTAGTTTGAGCCATCAAAAAAACATCGAGATCTCGTGTTCCAGTAGGATTGTAGGTCATTGAAGTTGTGGGCCTTGTCATATTATCTGGAATTACCTAAAGTCAAAATATATTAAGCATTAATAAATGTTTTCTAACCTGAATTGGAATCACGGAATCTAAACCCATAGCTACTGATGCCATAACAGTGACATTTATCCAGTTATTTCTGTCCACTTTTGCATCATGTATTTTGAAGCTCTGAAATTTGTCATATGCACATTTGTGATTCTTATGTGTTCCTGGTGAACTTAGTCTTTTATGATTTGGAAATGTTCCTGTCGATGTACTTTTTCTGATATTAACATAGTAACTCCAGCCTCCTTCTATTTTCTATTCGCATGGTATATCTATTTTTCACTCGTTTACCCTCAACCTACTTTGTTTTTGTTTTTAAAATGCAACTTTTATAGACTGCGTATAGTTGAGTCTTGCTTTGTAAAATTCGTATCAGTAATCTCTGTTTTTGAATTGGTATTAGTATTTAAACTATTTATTACTGTGGTTGGATTTAAGTTTATCATTTTATGGTCTGTCTCCTGCTTGTCCCTCTGTTTTTTGTTTCTCTGTTCTCCTTCCTGACTTCTTTGGATTTACTTTAACAAGTTTTAGAATTCCCTTTTAATTAATTGATTGACACTTAGCTATATCTCTTTGCATTATTTGCTAATGTTTGCTGCAGTGATTGCAATATATATCCTTAACTGTGCAGAGTACTTAGAGTTTTTATTGTTCCATTATATAAGCTGTTGTGACCTCACCCAGCAGGGTTGTTTTTATCCCCCTGCCCACTCATTCCTTCTTTAAAGTCCCATATCCTATTGCTTTATTCTATGGTTGTCATATGAGTTCCATATTCACATATTACAAACCCTACATGATACATTGTGGTTTGCTTTAACCAGATCTCTTTATTTTAAAGAAATTAAGATGGAATATAGACTTTTATATCAACCCATATATCTATTATCTTAAGACTTCTTCATTCCTTCCTGAAGATCCAGGTTTTCCTCCAAAATCATTTCCTTTTATCTTGGAGAACTTTCTTCAACATTTCTTAAAGTGCAGGAATGCTAATGATCAATTTTTTTAGTTTTCCTTTATCCAAACATATTTTTGTCTATACTCATTCTTGAAGACTATTTCTGCTGGATGTGAAATTCTGAGTTGATAGGTTTTATTCTTTGTTTTTAAGTATCCTAAAGATGTTATTTTACTGTCTCCTGACCGCTTTACTTTCTGAAGAGGAGTCTTCAGGCACTTACATTGTTTTCCTTTATGTAACATGTCGGTTTTCCCTGACTTCCTTCATGATTTTCTGTTGCTGGCCTTCAAATAATTTTTACTATTTTAATGCTGTTTGAATGAAATTCTATCTTTAATTTTATTTTCATATTTTTCATTGAATATATAAAAATACAATTGATTTTATATTAATCTCATGTCCTTCAAGTTTCCTAAACTCATTTATTAGTCCTAGTAGTTGTTTTGCAGACTTTAAAGGATTTTCTATATCCAGAATAATGTTATCTGTGAATAGAGGCAGTTTTACTTCTGTGAGAAAAAAATTTGCCTGTCCAAAAGCAAAGGATGGACACAGAGATGTGGAGTGCAGCAGAAGCAAGACTTTAATGACGGTCTTGCAAGATTGGGTGTCTGGTGGGCAGGCACACGGAAGCAGGAAGAACCAGCACTTTTATCCCAAAAATACAGGTCCCTCTCCTGGTTCCTCATTGGAGGAATACACTGCAGAATTTACAGGCTTTCCTGTACAACACCTACGTGACACCTTTTGGTTGTCTTACGCAATCATTTCATTTGCATGTCCTATTTGCTGATTCGTTTACAGAATCATTCTGATTGTATCCCACCAAAAGATTAAACATGAAGCCTGCCAAAGTAAAAAGCCCTGAAAAGGAAGCACAAAGCAGCAGGAAGTGAATCAGCAAAAGAGAAGCAGAAAGCATTTAGACACCATCTTGAGAACCCAAGATAAGCTAGGCTCCAATTTGAACATAAATCACCATTCTTATTTCTCACACTTCCTCCTCTCCAATTAGTCTTCTTTTTTTTTCTTATTGCACTGACTAAAACCTTTAGGACAATCTTGAATAGAAGTGGTGAGAGTGGACATCCTTGTCTTGTTTCTGATTACTTTCACTAGTAAGTATGATATCAATTTTAGGGGTTTTTTTGTAGATACCTTTTATCAGATTGAGAAAGTTATCAACTGTTTTGCGGGGGGAAAGCTCAGGCATCAGGAAGGAAGCAGAGTAAGACCCAAAGCAAAGTGAGGTCTGCAAGGAATCTTGAGTGTATCATCTCTCCTAAGAGTTGGCAAAGATCCTGGCCAATGACTGTGAGTGGTAAGACAAGGTGCTTGAAGATTGCTCCTTTTTCTTCCTTCTATACTTGAATAGGAAAGAGCCAACATGAAACTCTCACCCTGGGAGCTCCTTTCTGGGGCATCCTCTACTGCTTCCTGTGGACTCAGGAAATAGATAAATGGGATGCATCTGTGTAGTCAGCAGAGAGGAGGGATGGCTTATCAAGAGAGGTAGGACTTCAGGGGTAGAAATCACTTTTAGAAATATTAGATTTAGTCACCACCATCCACCAACATAGATAATGATGATTTTGAGTCCTTCTTTAAAGCCATGCTGCAACAAAAAGCGAGTCTAGAGAGTTGAATTCAACGTATGTTCCAAAGCACATTCAAAGTTACTTTAGATGTGTTGCCTAAAATATTTTAAGAGCAAAGCAGGGCATCAACAAGTAAGAAAATACATATTTCTCTAAATGGGACAAAAAAAATTAGAAAGATAACTGCTGTTCTAAAGATATCTACTGGAACTCAAAAGAACAGGTGTGCCTTAAATAAAAACTCTCCCAAGGGATCCATGAGGTGTCAAACACTTCTACCACTAAACCACTGAGTCATGGGACCCAAGGGTCACAAGAGGATCTTGAGATCATTTAGTCCAATCTCCTCCCAAATCCTCTAGTTCATCACTTAGAAATAAGTAATGATGATGATGATGACCTCAAACACTTACGTGGAGTTTACTATGTCTCTTATATTTATTTTTAATTTTTAAAAAACATTTTAGATTCAAGGAGTGCATGTGCAGGTTTATTAAATGGGAATATCATGTGATGGTGAGGTTTGGGCTTCTGTTGAACGTGTCACTGAAATAGTGAGTGTGGTACCCAATAGGTAGTATTGACTCTTGCCCCCCTCCTACCTCCTCTCTTTAGAAGCCCCCAGGGTCTGCGGTTCCCATCTTTACGTCCATAAGTACCCAGTGTTTAGCTCTCACTTAGAGGTAAGAACACACGGCACTTGATTTCCTGTTTCTGTGTTAGTTCACTTAGAATAACGGCCTCCAGCTGCATCCATGTTGCTGCAATGGAATTGATTTATTTAATCCTCATAAAAGCCTTGGATGATAGGTTAGTATGATGTGCCTATTTTACAGCCGAAATCTAAAGACAGACGCATACATGTCTATCCAACCTCTACTTAACATTTTACTGCCTTGTGGTTTCATTATGAAAAGGAGATGCCTGATGTAAAGTTCCCCTTATAAAAATGAATCCCGTAAGTTTTTTTCTCCCTAACAACTCCAATTCATTTTAGTTCAGTCTGAGCTGTGGCTTCTTCCTCCCAGATGATAGGAATTCCCCGCCTGAACCCAGCATGTCCTTCAGTCTACTGATCTCCTTGCATGGAAGTGATTTTTTCCAGAAAGCATCCCTTGGCACCACTCTAAAGGTTATTGACTGAATTACCAATGTACCTTTGCCCTTTGCTTTAAGGAAGGCCCCCAATTACCACCTGGCTTCTTCCTAGGGTCCTGGAAGAACCCTACCCTCTGGGCAGGCAGTCATTCAGAGCTCCTTAACAAGCAGGCAATGGTTCTGTTGTCCAGGGGACAGCACTCAATAAACATGCTGTGCTGGAACTCCCCCCATCTCCACTTACCTCTGAAACTAATTACCTTGCTAACTGCAGAGGCTGCACAGTCATGCTAATGAGCCGCTGGACGGTGGCCATGTTTGCTCTCAGGAGAAGGACCACAGTACAGCTGCAGGGATGGGAGCCTTGGGAAGGTCAGGTCAGCTTTTCTCTGAGATGAAACTCCAGAAATTCTCAAAATACCACTTAGCAGGGAATGGACTTGGATGTGAATTCCTCCTGGTGCTGACATGTTCATTAATTAGCAGTCAGAGAAATAAAGAAAAATGAAGATTTGAAGGTCACCACATTAACATTTTACCCCTATTTCTGAATAGCTGTGTGTGTATACTAATACTAATTTTTCCACTCATTCCTTCTATTAATCACTGTCTCAAAGGAGAATTTGGCCAAAGCAGATTAGCCAACATGATTCCTGATGGCAAGATGCTCCCCCATAAATAATAATAAAAGAAATCACTGTTTATTTGTTCAACTTTAACATTTTCACATAAATGAGAGTCATGGGGGTGGTTAAATTTTTTCGCTCCCACTGAAAATAACCCAGATGAATTTTTTGTTTCTCTGCAAACCAAGATCAGTGTCGGGACTTTTTTTTTTAATCTCCCTGAAAACTGGCCAGTTATGACTTTCCTCTCTAGAAGGATTTCTTTTTACAAAAGATCCATTCGTGACAGACTTTTTTCCTGCATGAACTAAGAAGGCATCACAGTCTTTCAACTGCAAGAACATAATATGTTGTTTAGATTTAAAGCCTGTTGAGTCTAGAAGCAAGGCTTTATAGAACAACTTGGAATTCAGTAGCTTCTGGTCATCCTCCTTGTACCTCTCGCCCTGCTACCCCATCATCTGCAATGACCTTAACGCCTTTGCCTTGAAAGAGCTGTTTTCCACACTGCCTTGCTCCCCGCAGACGCTACAGGCAACAGTCCCTGGACTAACGAGAGAAGGACAAGTAACACAGAAGAGACCCAATTTCTCATAATTCTCACTCAGAGAAGTGAGAGGCACTGGGCTTTCTTTGGGGAGGTCTTCAAATGAACTTACATCATTTCTTCAACTCTACCCTTCATGGGAACCATTTTACATCTTCTTATGGAAAGACAGTTTCAGAGAAAACTGTCCCAGGAGCTACCCTTGTGGGGAGATCTCTCAGAGTCTGGGAGTCTAGGGACCTGGACACCAACGGTTATGACCAGTAAGTACAGCCTTGAACTTTGGTAGCCAACAAAACATATGTGTTTCTATAGAACATTCACACTGCATTTCTTCGGTAGCACACACTTGTACATGGGGTACAGAATGTTCCTGAAGCGGATGAGAAGAGGAGCCAATGTCCTGACAATTCATCACTGCAATAATTTATTTTTCCAGCAAGCAGCCAAAAATCGTTCCAACCCAGCAGCTGTAAAGGTCATATAGAAAATTTGTCGCCACCTTTGAATAATTTCTTATGCACAAGAGGAGAATATGTTAGAACAGGGAATTGATGCTCCTCTTAGATGTCAACTTGAGAGGCATGACTACTTTCCAGGCACAGCCACAGCACCTCCTCTTCCCCTCCCTCCCTGCCCCCAGGTTGGCATCAGTCACTTAATGCCGGGGTATATTATTATCCAGGCCATAAGTGCATTATTGATTCACTGGCTTTCAGAGACCAGAGTGCTACCCCCATGGACTCTGTTACTACAAATATAATAGGCAAGAAACTAGCCTCTCTTATTAGACAATTCCAGGTTTTATTGATCTCATCACTTCTGTCTAATGGTATACAACCAGGAACCATAAATCTCAAAACATGGTTGAAAGTAGAAATCAAATGCATGTTTTCTACTATTCATAAGCTGGTCAGGTCCTCTCCTGGGAGAAAGAGTGAAGAAAACACTACATTTTTGGCTGTGTATCAGGAGAAGTCCTCAGGAGGCATATAGTCTCCTCACTGTTAAAAATAAAGACATTTAGGATCCACCAGAGAGAGGGAAAGACTCCATTGTTGTGTACACAGAGTTTCAAGAACTTCGAACAAAGGAGCTGTACGATTTGGTTGATGACCATTAAGAACAGACTGAGCCATGCACCATCCCTGATTGTAACTCAGCCCAGGTCCCCAATGAGCATAGACCAGTAGGTAGTGAGGCCCTCACTTGGAAGACAAAGACGTACCTGCAGGGACATTTAAGGTTAGCAGAATGTAGTCAACTCAGTAGCAGAAGAAAGTGATTGTGGCTATGGTTCAATTTCCTTGGGCAAAAGGACAAGCCTACATTACGAAGTATACACAGGGCAGGCTGATCCTTACTTGGACTATACCTACAAATAAATAGGATGAAAAGTTCAACAAACTCTTTGAGCAAAAATAGTATGATGGGCAATGTAATACTTCTGACTCTAGGCTTTACTTGGCAGAAGAATTCATTACCAGGCGGAAGCGATGGGTCCTCTGAGTCCTCTTGTGACTCGACCTTCCTTAGAGCCTATGGATAGAGCTGGGGTGTTGAAACAGCAATGCCTCACGTGTGAGACCACCAGCACCTCTGACAGTCCCAGGGAATCCCTGCTGTGTAGTGGCGAACAAGCTCCTCTTGTTGAGCACAGCACAGGCTCTGCCCAAAGCTGAGACCCCACCATACCACCACCAGCTCCCTGACCCTCCATGCCACAGCCGTTTGGTGGTTTATGGCAAAGTGAGGTGGAAATCTCCCCTCCCACCTCAGTACTTCTTGCTAAAGCCATGCTCTCTGATATCCCAGCAGTTACAGTTTTAGCAGAAAAGCTCTTTCAGTTCCTGCCAACCATTTTCTCTCTGAGTAGGTACCCAGAGGGGTATCCAGACCCCACAATAGACAATATGCTGTCCTTAGAGTCACAAGACTTCTCTGGTGATTTAGGCTCTGTGACTGGGTAAATTTAGCATACCTGGTTCCTTCTTTTTTTACCCCTTCATCAATGCACTCATCCATCCATCCATCAATCCATTTATCCATCCATCCATGTTTATTCCTTCCATCTCAAACCTCAAGCACAACCATTTTTCACCTTTATATTACAAAGAAAAGTCAATATCATAACACTAGCAGGAGAGGGTAGAAACTACAGTCTTTTCTCCTCATTCACCCCTTCTGTATCAGTCAGGATTCAACCAGAGGGGAAAAAAACACTAGGAGATAATATATTAAGAGATTCATTGGAAGAGACTACTTATGCAGTTCACTGGAAGAGACTGCTGGCTAGACATATCCAAAATCCTTACAGTAGGTCATCAGGAAGAGCAGTCTGGAATTCTCAGGTACTAGCTGAAGGTTCAGTCTACAAACAGAATGTCTTTCTCTTCAAGGAAATCATCAGCTCTGCTCTTAAGGCCTTCCAACTGATTGAATCAGGCCCACCAGATTATCTGGGATAATCTCTCTCACTCAAATTCAGCTGATTTTGGGCTTTAATCCATATTTTCATGTTAATGTCCCCCATGAGCATAGACCAGCATGTTAATGTTTGAATAACTGGGGACTGTAGCCAAATCAAGCTGACACATAAAACTGACAATCATAACCATCCACAAGACTCTGCAAACTGACTCGTCTTGCTTTTCTCAAACCATTCACTGTAATCTTTAGCCATTTGAAATTATAACTACATTTGGAACACAGAATTGTGGGCAATTGTTCTAATTTTAAGATCTCTAAGTGTGAAATGCCTCTGACTGTGTTTAACATTTTCTATTCCCTCATTCTTATTGAGAGTGTTCCCAACATTCATCATGTCCCAACCCTAAACTCTGTCACATGCCTGTAGTCTACCGACACACTTTTAGCCTGAATCACACACTCCACCTGGTTTGGTCAATGCTCTTCTAGTGGCATGACCCCTCTCTGATACTTTCTCCTGACTTACCTGTCTTTTCAATCCCACTGCTGAAAAACACACATTTCTCCCAATATATCTATCTTAATTTCTTAATTCTTTCTCTCTTCTCTCTCTCTCTTTGTCTCTCTTTGTCTCTCTCTCTCTCTCTCTCTCTCTCTCTCTCTCTCTCTCTCTCTATATCCTAGAAAGTCATTGAATGAGGTCAACAACTGATGCCACAAAAAATTTATGTTCTTTATCCTAAGCCAGGCTCTCACTGCTGCTTGGGTTTTTATTTGCCTCCAACCAATTCTTCTATCACTCCTCCAGCATATTAAATCTTTCCACTCTTGTCAAGCCTCCAGTCTTCCCGACTCTGTAGGTGACCTGCTGTCCTAATGAACTGACATAGCAGAGCATGAACTTTCCCCCCTCTTCCTTCAGCTTCAGAATGTCGCTGTATCTTCTCCCACTCTTTGCTCCTTCTCTCCCATTGCAGAGATTGTTCTTTCATCTCCTATCTGAGCCTATCTCCTCTACTAGTATGAAACATCCTAAGCCTTCCAACCCTTCTTGAGTTTGTTTCTTTTTTCACCAGCCCTCTCTCTTGTATCCTTTAAGTTCTCTCTTTATTGCTCCTCTCTCCATCTTTAAAAACGTGTGCAGCATTCTTCTGTTCTAACACAGAACTTAAGAAAACAAACTCCTTCTCTATGTCCCCACTTCTTCCTGAAGTTATATCCTCTTATCAGTCGCCTTCCCCATGTCCTCAAAGAGCCTGGTCTGTCCACTTTTATTCTACCTGTGGCTCCTGCCTTCTTACCAAAGAAATCATTGCTTTGAACATCAGTGGTTTACCAGTCACCAAGCGCAATGGTTTTTGTTCAACGTTTGGTTGTTAAATGAACCTCCTTTAGTTTCCAAGACTTAGTAATGTCTTGGCTTTCTTCTGTTTCTCTTGACCACTCCTTGTATGTCTCCTCTTTCCAAGATTCTCATTTGTTGTGCATCTATAAATTGCATGGACCTACATCTTTCCAGTTGGGTATTCATAGCCTCAAGTCTCCCTTAGACACTGCAGGGGGAATGTGAAGACACGGGATAGCCAGGGTGCTTCTAACTGGAGAAAATATGTGTTAAAACAACTGCAAGGACACTTTATGGAGAATGCAAAATGGGCTATGATGTTTATCACACACCCACCAAGAAAGGCACAGATTGAGCAGGATGCTTTCAGCCACACCCTCCAGAGTGTTTTCTGTCACCAGAATGTTTTGGTGGAAAAGTTCCAGAAACATCAAACACAGCATTTTATTTGATCAACATGACAAATCTATTTTCAGGACAATATAATTATGACTCAGTTTTGTGGGCCAGGAAGCTGAGGGTAGAGTAAATTAACTAACCTGGGGGTTTCAGTGATCTAGTGCTGCATTCTAAAACACACATGCACACTCACGCGCGTACACACACACACACACACACACACACACACCCGCACACTAAACTCAGTTGTTGGAAACAACAGCCAGTGTGTTATTTCTGGTTATTACGTGAGCGGACTGGGGCTCAGCTGGACAGTTCTCTTGCTGGTCTCACTTGGGAGTCGTCGTGACGCTGCCTCAGATGGTAGCTGGGGTTGGGATGTCTTAGAGGGCTCACTCTCACGTCTGGCACCTGGCGGGGGGCAGCTAAAAGGCTGGACTCCTCAGGGACCTTGGGAGGGCTGGGTCTCTCTCTCTCTCCACAGAGTCTCAGGGCCCCTCCCTCTCTCTATGGGTTCTCCAAGAGGGTAACTGGGTTTCCTAGAGGCAGCTCAGCACTCCCCAAAGAGCAGAAACCTTCTCGGGGCTTGAGTCCAAGTAGCACAGCGGCGCTTCCTCTGCATGCTATCACTCAGAGCAACTCACAGGCCTAGACCAGGTTCAAGTGGAGGGAAAGCACGGTCTGTTCGAGACCACCAGTGTGACCCACTACTACACTTGTCTGAGTGATGGTGCTGGGACTTGCACCCACTTCTTTAAGTGTTGGGAAACTTGTTCTTGTTCCACTGTCCTTCCTTGCTGTTATTGTTGCCCCTAGCAGAGGAATTTCCCTAGATTCTGTCCTCTGCCTCTTTCTCTCCACTCTTCCTTGGGAACTTCATCTTGTTCCAGGAATTCTGCAGCTCACTTCTATGGGAACAAGCGTCACCTCTGGTTGCTTTGACTTCTCCCCTTTCCTCTGGCTCATCCAACTAAGCACGTGTGGGAGAGGACCCACACTCTTCCCTTTGCTTGCTGGCCTTGTATGTTCCTCAGTTTGAATCATGGAATGACTCCTCCCAGTCACTTAAGGATGAAGTCTCTGAAGATAATTGACACCTTCTTCTCCCACAGGCCTCACTTAACGAAGGTGTCAAAGACCAGCCATATGACCCCTCCTTTCAATCCATGCTTGTCTCACTACTTCTGCTCCAGTCCCAGGCCTTATAAACCCTTGAATCGACTGCTCTGAAAAACATACTCAACAATTTGGGAGGCTGAGGCTGGAGGATTGTTTGAGGCCAGGAGTTTGGGATTAGCCTGGGCAGCATGGCAAGACCCTGTCTCTGCCAAAGAAAAATTAAAATGCAAAAATTAGTCAGATATGGTGACACATCCTGTCGTCCCAGCTACTCGAGAGACCAAGGCAAGAAGAGCACTTGAGCCCGGGAGTTTGAGGCTACAGTGAGCTATGATCACCACCACTGGACCTTAGTCTGGGCAACAGAGCAAAACTCTTTCTCTAAAAAAAAAATAGAAGAAATCTTTTTAAAAAGTATACTTTTAAGCACAAGGAATGGTTTAAACTTACAGGGGGAAAAAATCATTCGTTATCCCATCTCCCTCACACAATTACTATCCTATTTTGGTTTGTTTTTCAAATGCATCTTTTAAAGAATTGTTATTATAATATACAAATGCTATTGTTCATTGCTTACTTCATTGATATTATAATGTTTGCTAATTTTTCTCTGCAGTCTTCACAGCCATAAGATTTTAATAACTGTAGGATGAGCCATCCTCTGAGTGTACCCTAATTTACTTAACAATTTCTATATTATTAGATATTTTTCTCAGCAATGCTCTTAAAAATCTTTTTCCTATTATATTGCTTGGTGATGATCAACTTCATTTATATAGCTTTTTAATGTTTAGAATTATTTCCTAAATTTGCCAAATTGGTGTTACCAGGTTTAATGATATGAATTCTTTCATAGCTCTTGATACATATTCAACTACTTTCCAAATCATTTGAACTGTTTTAGATAGAGTTTTGTATATATGAATAAAAAATTTTCTTATTACCTCCATTAGAACTGAATGTTGTCATTGAAGTTTTTCCCATTTAATTAACAAGAAGCAATATCATTATTTCACCTTGTATTTTCTTGAATAGCAGTAAGATTGGCATTCTGTAGACATCTACTTAACTATCAACATTTTTCTTTTAGGAATTGTATGCCCATGTCTTTTGTCCATTTGCCCTTTGATATTTTCCCATATTTCTTATCAATTTTATGGTGCTTTATGTAATAACAATACTATTTTCAAGCATCTATACATCTCTTAATAGTTGTTTTAAGTCACAGCCCTGAAGGTAATAATCTCCTTCTGAAAACAAAACACAACAATCAGTGAAAAGAACAGTCAGCATTTCCTTACTGTTTAAGACCGTCGTTCTCATCTCTTTCTGACTCAGCCATCCATGACAGATGGCGGCAACGTGCCTGAAACATCGCCATGGCACGTCCCAGATGAGGCACGTTTTGCAGACTTGTGGTCACTTTACTCCTTTCCCCCACTTTTAAGAAAGCATATCAAAATGTTTCACTTCTCTACTAAGATTGCCTGTTTTTTGCATTTATTAAAGGCATATTTTAGTTTGATATAGGTCCACATGCTTATTTTTGCTTTTACTGTCTGTACTTTTGGTGAGATACCCCCAAAAAAGAAAAAATCCTTGCCAAGGCCATGATCAAGGAGCTTTTTTCCTGTGTTTTCTTTGAGGAGTTTTATGGTTCCAGGTCTTACACTTACTTAGGTCTTTAGTCTGTTTAGAGTTGATTTTTGTGTGTAATGTAAGATAAGGATCAGGTTTCATTCTTTAGAATGTGGATATTCAGTTTTCCCAGCAGCTTTTGTTGAAAAAAATTATTCTTTCCCCATTGTGTCCTCCTGGTGAACTTGCTGCATATTATTTGGCTACATGCATGTGGGATTATTTCTGGGCTCTCTATTCTGTTCCTTCCATTCTACATGTTCTATATTATGTTCTTACCGTGCTGTTTGTAACATACTTTGAAATCAGTAAGTGCAACACCTCCAACTTTGTTTTTCTTTCCCATGATTGTTTTGACTATTTAAGGGTCTTTTGTGGTTCTATAAGAATTTTACAATTTTTTTTTATTTATGCTGAGTGAAATGAGCCAGACACAGAAAGAAAAATATTGTCTGATCTCACTTATATGTGGAACCTTAAAAAAAAATAAAGCCAAAGAAACAAAAAAAACAAACAACTTTTTATAAACTCTTGAGTTCATAGAAACAGAATAAAAAGGTGGATACCAGGGACATGCGGGGTGGGGAGAGGGGTAAATGGGAAGATAGAGATCAAAGGGTACAAAGTCTCAGTTATGTAGGATAAATAAGCCTAGAGATCTAATGTACAACATAAAGACTATAGTTAATAATAGTATACTGTATACTGCCAGTTTACTAAGAGAGTAAGTTCTAGGCATTTTACCACAAAAAAGCAACCATGTGAGATGAAAATGAATGAAACATGTATCCCTTTATCTGATTAAGCATAGTTGTAATAGACAATTTCATGTTCTTTTCTGACAATTCCAGTGCCTACATTATCTTGGAGTTGACATCTGTTGATTGTCCTTTCCCTTAGAAACGGGTCACATTGTCCTGGCTCTTCATAAGTCAAGTGACTTTGGATTAAGTCTGGGACATGTTGAGACTGTTGCAGAGACAATCAATTCTTCTATTATTTCTCCAGAGAGTGTTTACTTGGTTTTCCTCAGAAAGAATTTAACTTGGTTATCCTCAAAATGCAGACTTTGCCTGCCCAGGCGGTGGCTGTGCTTGTAGCTCAGCGGTCAGCCAGAGTCTTGGGCACCATTCATACACAGAATTCGACATTCTCTCTCTGGTTTTCCCCTTTCTGGGGTTCCCCATCACTTTCCAGTGACTTGAACTGCCTTAAATTTTTTCCCCTAAATCCTCCCACCAGAGAGGTGCAGACTTCCTATTGAAGCTTTAACTCTTCCCCCCAACACCATGATTGCCCTGAAGGTGAAGCTACTGATAGTTTAAATCCCTTTCTTTTTGTTTTCTTTTTTTTTTTTTTGAGTTGGAATCTCACTCTGTCGCCCAGACTGGAGTGCAGTGACTGCTCCCAGCCACCGCAGCCTCGACCTGCTGGGCTCCAGCGATCCTTCCGCCTCAGCCTTCCGAGTAGCCGGAATTACAGGCATGCACTACCACACCCGGCTGATTTTTTGATTTATTGTAAAGGTGAGGTCTCGCTGCCCAGGCAGATCTCGAACCCGCGGGCTCAGGCCATCCACTCACCTCAGCCTCCCAAAGGCGCGGGATTACAGGCTGAGCCACCAAGCCGGCTTCTTTTTGTTTTCTATAGTGGTTATCTGTCAGAGTCAGGCTATTAGATAAGAAACTTACTTACCATACAGGAATTCTTTCAGTATACAGGTTTGTTAAAGCAATAGAGGGTTCATAAAAATATCCATAGCATTTTTCCAAACTAAGCCAAGAATGTTTTAATTTTGGGAATCACTATTTACTCATAACTTTTTGTTAATTATGGCTGAAGTATAAAATGAAATAGGTATCATCGCATTTTTGTATATTCATTGTCTATATACACATTCAATGAACATGTTCATTTTGTTGTAATTCTTTTTTGTTTGTTTTGATTATATCCATTGAAATGTTATGTCTCTCTGTGAAATTTATATAGCATATTTTTATGTACTTTAAATGTTTTTATGTGAAAATATTGACATATAGCCAGTCTTTTGTGATTCCCACCATCAGATCAATTTAATAAATATTCTCATACAGATTTCCAGTAATTTTTATTTTTTTCCTCCACTCAAGCAAACTTTGACTAAATTGGTTTATGCTGACTCCCTTAAATATTTGTCACTTACTTATAACTACCCTTAACGTTATTGGTAGTAACTAGGTTTTGTTGTTCTTATTCCTTGTTATTTTTGTTTTGTTTAGAACTCCTAGAATAAAAGACGTTTTGTAAGTTCCATGAGAAACAACAGATTCCAGTGGGAAGTCTGAAACCAGAGCTCAGCAACAGGCTTGTCACAGGTCATTCAACAGGCATGTCACAGCACATGTCCAAAGGAAACTAGAACTTTCCTCTGTTAGTTTGGGCAAGGTCAATGGGAGTTTGGTGCCTGGTAGGGGTGGGAGAATCCAGTTCCTTCCTGATCAAACATTATAAGAACACTGGCAATGTCACCGGTGTCCTATGTTCTCATAAGAACATAGAACTTTGATAAGAGCACAAGAACTTTGGCGATACTCCTGGTCTCCTCCATCTCGCCCACTGGCCACCATCTGGTGCACCTGGTAAAATGAATCTCACAGCAGATCCCAGAGGAGCAGCATTGTCTAACTTTAGACCCAAAGTTCATTTCCATGGGCCCTTTTCACCCATGAGTTTTCCATACAGAGAAGAAAGAATATTACTTTTTCAGATCCCTCACCCCATGAGTACTCCAAAATAATGAATGACGACTTTAATCAATCATCTGGAACCAAAGGATTCATAGACGCTAACATGTAATCGTTGTCTTTGAGAGCAAATATTCATGTGGCTACCCCTCTAAGGAGTAAACGTGTGTACATGAGTTCAGTGCCATGTTCTCAACTCGGCTGCTACTGCACAAAACTAGTCACCTTGTACTGTGCCCAGAGTGCACTGGGTCTCACCACTGACCTGTGCTTAGTGCATCTCACAGTCTCTTTCTTCTTCCTTTGCCACCACGTCAATCACGCACATCCACTCACAACTGAAAACTGATCTCCCTTAGGAAGCCTCCCCAGCACCTTGCTCTTGATCTCGCTGCTTCAGAACATAGATCATTCGGTCAATGCTGCATTCTTTTGCACTTGTTTTTAATCTCACTTCCTTGATTAAGCACGATTACAGAGCACATAACTATCTTTCCTCCCACAGTCTCTCATGGGGGCCTAAAATTTATGTAATGTTCAAGGTTGGTAGATTGTGAAAAAAAGATCTTGAAAAACCTTTTTGATTATATAGCTGGTTGTGTTACATTGCAGAAGCAGTACAATACAATTACCCATAATTCCACCCACAAACAACAGTAGCTGTTAGCATGTTATATCCTTCTAGAGATCACTGTGTATAACAGTGTAGACAGATAGAGAGATATGAACCTAGATGTAGACCTAGATATAGACCTAGATATGTTAGAAAAATGCACTGATTGCTTTCCAGTGAACTCTGAAAAAAAAAAAACTGAAGAGATTATGTATGGTTAAAATATAGGGAAATTTGTGTATAGGGAAAATATAACTTAGATCTTGTGACAGTTAATTTTAGATGTCAGCTTAACCGGATCAAAGGATACCCAGATAGCCAGTAAAGCACTATTTCTAGGTGTGTCTGTTGGGGTGTTTCTGGAAGAGGTTGGCATTTGAATCATGGACTGAGTAAGGAAGATCCATCTTTACCCAATGTGGGCTGTACCCTCCAATCAGCTGGGTGTCAGGATAGAAAAAAAAGACTAGTTCTGTATCTCTCCTGGAGCTGGAGCACCCTTCTTCTCCTGCCCCTGTACATCAGTTTCTCCAACCTTTGGCCACTGGGGCTTGCACCAGCAGCCACCCCTCTCCTCCCACCTGGTTCTTAGACCTCCCGCCTTGGACTGAGAGTTACATCCTTGGCTTCCCTGGTTCTCAGTCCTTCAAACTTGGACTGAGCCACACTACTGGCTTCCCTGGTTCACCAGCTTGCAGATGGCCTATTGTGGGACTTTTCATCCTCTATAGTCATGGGAACCAATTTCCCTAATAAATCTTCTCTCCTCTCCGCCCCATCCATCTTGTACTGGTTCTGTTTCTCTGGACAACTCCAACTAATATGGATATTTAACATTAACATGTACTCTCCCAGTTCTTAGATTAAATTCCAAAAGATTGTTTTCCTTACCTAGAAGAAAGTAAAGGAATATTACCAATTCACTGGATGTAAGGCCTTGCCTGGATAAAAGGAAAATTATATAAACATGAGTTGCTGGAGGATGTTATATAATTTCCTCTAGATATCTTAATAGAAACAGTAACAAAACATTGAATGATAATCATTAGGACCATGTAAATGTGGCTGTTTCCAAAGACAAGAGTAAACTGGCAAAACAGCCCTCCAGGTCGCCACATAAAACTCTGCTTCTATCTAGAAGATCATGTGGCAAGATTGACTGAATCATGAGCCCTGTTCTAACACTGTCATTAACGAGCTCTGTGACCCCAAGGATGTCAGTTTACCTGACAGAGCCGCAACATCCTGAGTTTTAAAATAAGGATATCACTTCACAGCAACCTGGATGGACTTAGAGTCTATAATACTGAATGATCTTTCACAGAAACAAAGAACTGAGTATCGCATGTTCTCACTCATAAGTAGACCTTGAACAACTATTGTAATACTATAAGAAAAGATTGACAGTAGTGGGAAACTGTGGGGGGTAGGGGGGCGGGGAGGTGGGATTGGCAGTAGTGGAAATCTGCCTAGGGAAGGGAGAAGCACACCTCACCAACAAGGGTACCTGCACAAAGACTATTTGCATACCAAACCTTGAATTGTATCCCACATTTTTAAAATAAAAATTTAAAGATGAAAAAATAAAATAAAGTAAAATAAGGATATCGTAGAAAAGATCATGGATGAGAGAATGCAGCACATCGGCTGTGGTCATGAGTCCTTACTTCTGGATGAGGAGAAGAGACTGTTTCTTAATGATTTCTGTCCTTTCTTTCTTCCTTGTGAGACATTATAAATAGAAACTCCTCTTTTAAAAAAATCTTTTGGGGAGTCAGTATAACTTGAGAGTTATCAGTTTCTTGGAGACTGGCAAAGAGTTTCTGACAAAATAAAGACACACACCCCCAGCCCACATCCTCATGCTCATGCAAAGATTCGTTATCATCATGTGACATTTCCTAGATTTGGCTGGACCAGAAAACACAACGCAGAGTGAGAACAAAAAATTTCAGGGCTTTTGGAACTCAGACAGGAGAAAAATGATGCAAACTATTGGGAAAAAGTGGAGAGAAACAAACCTAAGCAGGGTCTGCCCTGAACTGTCTTTGTGTGATGTGATATCATTCCTGGAGAGAAGTATTCGTAGCACAGAGTAGCCACCTCAATCCTGAGAGAGCCCATCACCTCACACATGAAGGAAAGCACACTCTTTTATAACTGTTGCTTTCTTTGGAAGGCTTTTGTCAACATTATAACATATTTATTTATGTGTAGCTTTAACTTTTAATTTTTATTTATTTATTTATTTTGAGTCTGGGTCTCACGCTGTCACCTAGGCTGGAGTGCAGTGGCAATCATGGCTCACCACAGCCTCTACCTTCTGGGCTCAGGTGATCCTTCCGCCTCAGCCTCCCAAGTGGCTAGGACTACAGTCATGCACCACCACTCCCAGCTTATTTTCATTTTTTGTAGAAATGAGGTCTCACTATGTTGCCCAGGTTGGTCTCCAATTCCTGGGCTCAAGCAATCCTCCCACCTTGGCCTCCCAAAGTGCTGGGATTACAGGCATAGAGCCACTGCACCCAACCTGTAGTTTTAAATTTTATACATTTTTGGGTATAATAGAGAAATTAGAGAAAAGAAAGTTGGTAAGGCAGAGAGCAAAGTGTATCCAGCCACATTCTCTCAAACTAAGCATTCATTTTCTGAACTGTAAAATGTAAATAGCAATTCTCAGTGGGGTGTTATGGTGCTCAAATGACATAATAGGTCTGAAAGGGCTTGATAAACTAGACAACATTATATTATCTTAAGGTAATGTTATTTAAAAAGATGAGAATCTCTTTTTGTACATTGAACATTCGCGGTGTCTAAGATTTTCTCCCAAAGCTCCTGTACATCCCAACTATGTTGTACTTTGTGTATTTTACCACCAATCCAGACCTCTTCTTTGAGCTTGAGAGTGTTTATTCAGTTGCCTACCTGACATGTCCACTGGAATACCCAACAGTCACCTCAAGCCCTACAAGTTCAAAAGTAAACTCATCTTCTAACCTGGTGTTCATTCAGCATCTCTTAGCTCAGGTGATGGGACCGCCTTTTATCAAACTATGCAAACCAGAAACTGTGGAGCTTCCTAATCACCATAAGCTAAACTCAAAGACATAACGAAAAAAATAGTTTTTGACTTTGCAGATTTAATAAATCAAATAGTCTGTTCCACAAAGTTGTCTTAAATGTTCAAAAGCAAAAAACTTCACATTGGCGGGGCATGGTGGTTCATGCCTGTAATCCCAGCACTTTGAGAGGCCAAAGTAGGAGGATTTCTTGACCCCAGGAGTCGAGACCAGCCTGGGTGACATAGCAAGACCTTGTCTCTACAAAAAAAAAAAATTAAAAATTAACCAGGCATGGTGGCACACGCCTTATAGTCCCAGCTACTCAGGAGGCTGAGTAGGAAGGATGACCTGAGCCCAAGAGGTTGAGATCATGGAGAGCTGTGATCATGCCACTGCACTCCAGCCTGGATGACAGAGACCCTGACTTAAAAAAAAAACAACACCTTCACATTGACTTAAAGGACTTGTGACTCTTAATGTAACTATTGTTGATCCACCATAGCACCCCAAGATTTCTTGGGGTGTGTATTCTATTAGGGCCTCCCTTTATTGTGCTTCTGGTGTTTGAGTGAAGACTGAGGTGAGGGAAACAATCTAGAAACTGGTTATAAATTCCGGCTGAATTAAAGGCTGGATCTGAAATGGATCCTCTGGAGTTCATTCATTTCCCTACATCTATGTTTCCCTCCCTTTCTTAGTAAAAACAGCACCTTGTCACATCCGAATGAAGAGGGGTGAAAGTCTTTAACCATCAGTCAGGTCAGAGAGGTGAGGTCAGGGTGTGGGCAGCAGACCCACAGAGCTGAGGGGGACACAGACTAGGACCCCAAGAGGGGAAAAGTCAGTGGTATCACCTATGGCCATGACAAGGTTTGAGCACGCTGCCCAATGACATGCTGGGAGCAAAGGGTGAGGCTAGACTAAGGAGTGGGGTATTAAGAAGGGAGGAAGAGCACCCCAAACATCTCAGGGAGGTCAGCTGGGTCCCACAAGAGAGTATCTGAGAGCAGAGCTGAAAAGCTAGAGGGAAGGCCAACAGCCAGTTACTGTAGAGGCCATGGACTGTTTCAGGAGTCCACAGGCCTGTGGCTAGAAGCTCCCGACATCATTGTCAGACTGGGCCTAAGACAGGGTGAGAGCTGAATCAGGGAGCAAAGCTGGAGGCAGCCCCCTTTCTATTTTTCACCAATCATTTTCCCAAAAATATGTAAAGCATTGACTCATTATCAAGAAAATTAAGTCTTAATTGTAACCGCAATACATAACAGATAAAGGAACGCTGCTCCAGTTAAGGGGAGATAGGAGGGGTCCCTTGAGTCTCCTTTTATTTAGCCTCTATCCACTGGGGATTGTGGGGAGGACACTCAGCCTTCTCTTCAATTCTTGCCCTATCCCTGACTAAGGAAAGAGAGAGCTGAGTTAGCACACTCTTGTCTCTGAGCCTTCCATCTCAGCCAAGAAAAAAGCAAATATGAATGCTAAGTCTTATCAATGATCTTGGCAATGTTGGCCATGCCTGGAGCCAAACCTGAAATTTAAAAATTGCCATGATAGTTATCAGGTTTGAAAGTAGATAAGGAAGAAAAATAGATTGCCTACATTTTCCCTGGCATAAAATTAGGGTGTAGAATTATGCAATGGCAGCTGTCATGTGAACAAGTATGGCCTCAGGCTTTGACTGCACATAATGTTCCATTGAGGCAGAATGTTCTGGGTTGTCGTGGATCTGAACTGTGCTACAGTGAGCTGGTGTTACAGGAAGTTCCCATGACAACAGGAAAGCAAACACACTGAGTGTTCGTGTCCAACAAGCACACTAAGTGCTGGCCTAAGGATCCTCCAAGTAAGGTGAATAATGGCAATAGAAGTACAAGTGAAAGTGCAGGGGAAAGCCACTCATTCTTTATTACTGGAAATACAAATTGGCCCAACTTTCTTTTAGAGAAATTTGACAATATGGTCATCATTTTAAGTGTGCAAACTCATCAGCACAGTAATTCTACTTCTAGGAATGTATAGGGTAAAAATACTCAACAAGTGTACACACATAGAGATTTATTAGGGTTTCTTTGCAGCATGTTTTTTAATAGCAAGAAGAAAAAATAAAAATGTTAAAATAACCATTGGTAGAAAGCATGTCAAATCCAGTATGATCTATACTCAGGCTGGAACACAACACAGCTTTCCAAAAGTCATATCTAGATGTACGATGTGGAAATAATTATCGATGTAATAAGCCAAAGAGAGGCTCAAGCAGTGTGTATGTGTAATTCCATTTGTGTATACAAAGCTCAAAACTATATGTATCTCTGTAATCTGTACTGACGTCTGCAGCCATGGTTAGGAAATGCTGTAGGAAAAGACTGGTAAACACCAACATTTAACAGTGTTCCCCCTTTGAGAACAGGTATGCCAGAAGAACTTAGGGAACCTTCCTTTTTAACTTCATAGTCTTGAATGTCATTTGTGATGTTTTCAATGAAAAAAAACAATAAAATGAGTGTGAAAAACCCCAGGACATAGCATTGTCAAATTTGCAGCCAGGTTGGACTGTCTCTACTGTCCACATTCTCTGCTCCATGCCACAAGCAAACACACCTTACCGTCTACAAAATTTATCATCCAACTACCACTCTATCTGGGCTTCCTCCCACAGTCCCCACCCTTGTGGCAGCAGTCTGTGGCCAAAACCTTATTCTCTGTTTTGTCCCCCTCAGAACCATGACCTGCCATTAGAATCCCTGAGATGGAGGAGACTTGTCATTTGAGTTCCTGGACACCCATGACTGCGAATGTGTCCTTTATTAATCAAAAATGAAGTCCTTTTCTGGAAAGATAAACATAATACACGTGAAGCAAACATCAGAGAAGGGCAGGTTTGCAGAACACACCTCTCAATCAGATAAACTCCAGGCCTGGCTGACGGCGCCATCCTTCCTGTCACTTGAGCTCCTGGCCTTGTTGCTTTTGTTAAGTTGAGAAGGGGGCCTGGGTTCTTTTCAGGAGGGTGTGGAAATCCTCCAAGGGCAAAACTGGGCTGGGTTCAGATTCGAAGCTTTCACTGCTGCCTGTGTCCTGAGCGCCTGGGATTTCAAAGATTATTACCCTCTGTTTCCTGCTAAACTTCCCTTTCTAAGGGAGCAGGGCCCTGGCAGAAAGAGCCTCGGGCTTTCCTGGCCTCCTGCTTTCTTACTCCCTCACAGCCAAATCCATGCTGGTCACACGTCCTGCTGCCAGACCATCTTCTTGTGCATGTTGCTGACCAATCCGAGAAGACTTTTCTGCTTTGCTGTGTAGTGCTGTTTTTACTCTTTCTGTTTGGGAAATATCTATTCTTGATCTCTCTCTTTTCACACTTAACACACCTTCACATCACCATGTTTCCGGCAGATACCACCAGATTAACAGTGACAAGATATATCTGACCTCGACCTACCACTAAGGGGCTTTCATCCTTTCCTACTTCTCCTGCCCCAATTGTCTCCATCACTTTCTTTCCTTCTGGGAAAGCCCGGTCTTCCTCACAATTCTCAAGGCAGCATCACCATCACCAACTAGGCTGGGCGGGGCCTTTGAATGCTGGCCTGCTGTGCCTGAAGGTCTGACCCAACCAACTCCCCCTTAACCCTGCTTCTGGCCTTCATCATCTCAACACTATAAAAGCAATACTTGTTTCTTTAGAACCTTTGTCTCCTAGCCTTCAGGACGATCCTGTGAGGAGTCCCCAGAGGCAACACATCTAAGATTTGGATGTATACATAGGATCTTTGCATTCAGGCTTCTTTTTGAAAGTTAGGGCTGTGTTTACCTCTTCAAACAAGTGTTTAAGCCCGGCTCGGTGGCTCAGCCTGTAATCCCACGCCTTTAGGAGGCTGAAGTGAGTGGATTGCCCGAGCCCGTGGGTTTGAGACCCACCTGGGCAGGCAGGACCTCATCTCTACAATAAATCAGAAAATTAGCCGGGCGTGGTAGCGCATGCCTGTAATTCCGGCTACTTGGAAGGCTGAGGCGGAAGGATCGCCGGACCCCAGCAGGTCGAGGCTGTGGTGGCTGGGAGCAGCCACTGCACTCCAGTCTGGGCAACAGAGTGAGATTCCAACTCAAAAAGAAAAAAAAGTGTTTGCCATCCCAGCTATTTTAGTTATCTCAGGCTGCTATAACAAAATACTGCAGTCTGAGTGGCTTCAACTATAGATACGTGTTTCTCATAGTTCTGGAGGCTGGGAAGTCCAAGATCAAAGCCAAAGTTTGGGCTCCCGGTGAAGGCTCTCTTCTGGCTTGCAGGGGCTGCCTTCTTGTTGTGGGTCCTCACATTATGGCAGGAGAGTAGGCTCTGGTCTCTTCATCGTCCTATAGGAACACTAATCCCATCATGGGGACATCACCATCACAGCCTCATTTAAACCTAATCACCCTAGACCCCACCACTAAATACCATCATATTTAAGGTCAGGGCTTCCACATGTGAACTATATTGGAACCAGAAGCATTCAGTCCTTAGCACTGGCCCAAGCAGCTGTCAGTTTAAAGGCCTTTATTTCCCTTTCCGGTGTGAAGCAAATCAAGCAGATGGTTCTGTGTTTGGTTGCTTGCAGTTCACAGGATAGACAACTCTTTGCAGGTTGCTTCCCTAACTCAGAAAAACTAGGTGAGTGAGGAAAACTCACAAACATATCTCCAAAACAGCCCTGAGTGACATGGTAATTGTGCTTGCCCCCCAATCCCCTCCTCCCCCCACACACAGACACTCCACCACCTCACAGGTTCCAGGAGGCGAGCTTGGGGCAGCAGATCAAGGCCACACTTTGGAGGCAATGGTGGACCAACCCCGAGTCAAGGTGTGTCAGATTTCTGGAGCTAAGCCTCTACCAAGGTCTGGTCCATTCTGGTTATGTCCCACATAACTTTGTTCATGGTACCTTGTCTCATCCCATATTCCTTCTCTTACTTAAGTGCTTAAGCTTCTTGAATGGTTCTGTTTGGGGATATCCATTTCAAAAGAAAAGTAATTATAAGTAAATACAGTGAGAGTCCCAAACTTCACCTGTATGTAGACCACTTATGTACCTAACCCGTACCTTCTCCCCACACTCTGACACCACCTTACCTGGCTCTTTCTTGGTTTCCAAAGCACCTGTCTTCTGATATATGGCAAAATGTCTTTATTCATTATGTTTATTATTTATCATTTATTCTTCCTATAGAATGTAAACTTCAAAAGGGCAGGAATCTTGGTCGATTTTGCTTACTGATGCAGTCCATCTGCCTGTAAGAGGTCTGACATGTAGTAGGGGTACAAAAATTATTTGTTGAATTTAGTTGAAGTTGCAACTGGAACAGGATTCAAGGTTCCCTTCCCTAATCCCTGAACCCTTTGATTTTCAAAGTGTGTCTTGCTTGTGGGTCAGGCCCACATGTGCCTGCTTGTTGGCACTTGCCTTGGAGGCTGGCCATGCTCCCTCCTGCCGGCCACCATGACACTAGTTCATTGTTTATATACAGCTCTTCTTAGGCACGAAGACAGTCTTCTGCCCACGGGTTTACAGCCAAGCTCACGAAGCCCAGCTCACATGTGAAACCCTAGGCTTGGCAGCTAGCAGCTGGCAGCTCACATCCAGACATGGAAAACAGTCCCCAGCTCTTTCTGCCATTTCCAAGCACTCCTGGGTATGCCACAAAATGACTCTGAACTTTTCTGGGCACGTGATTTTTCACTGGACATGACTTGGAAGGGAAAGAGCAAGCCACAATCTATTGCTCGCTGCCAGCGCTTTGCACAAGAGCAAATGCTCAGCCATGCCGATGTTCAGGGCAGTCTTGCCCCGGGAAGAGGCACAAAGACTGGGCCGGATGCCACTAGGTCCCAAAGAAGGTCTGAGGTCTGTGCTCTCCACCAGACAAAAAGGAAGAGCACAGCAGATTATCACTGAGAACAGAGAACTGAAGACCAGATGGGTAAGGGGAGCCACTCCTGAGTTCTATGAGCCACTCTAGAAAATTAATCCAACCTAAGGAAGAGATCAAGGGAGCCCTGATTTATAGCTGGTCGGTCAGAAGTCTAAGTCATGACCCTGGACAGGTGATTGGTGTCAGAAAAAGGGAGCAGTCTTGTGGGATCAAGTCCTTAACCTGGGGTATGGCAAGATGGTGGTAAACTGGAATGTGGTGCCCTCTCCTTCACAACCCTGTCTCTTGACTACTCCGTATCTTCTCTCACCCTTACCCCAAGTGGTAAGGCTACTGCTCCTGCCCTGCTTGAGAATAGCTCAGTCGCCAAAGGGTCTTTGAGGGTTCTTGCCTAACTCTTCTTCACACAGCTCAACTGGCTTTTTGCTGAAGAAAATCACCTTCCATGATGCAATGTCCTCCCTACTTCTGGCCACTAACTTTAGTCATTCAGCTTTTGCACATCTTTATCCTCCGGGCACCTAATATAGTTCCTTGCACTGAGTAGGTACCAATAGACAGTCATTGAATAAAGAAGTCAAATGAATAAGTGAATTTGCTTCCTCCTGTTAGACAGGGGATAAGGTTTATTTCCATGATTATCATAGTTTAAGCATCAGCTTACCCAGATAATCACCCAGCTGATCAGTCTTCCTTTCTAAGAACGATTCTCCACAGTGGATATTTTAGGCAACGTGGGGCTGTCATACAAAAGCAGGGAACAGCAGCATGAAGAAGGGTTGGCTGTCGAACACTGGGTACTCTGGAACTGATGCTCCAAATTGGACCTTCCAGGTCTGCCAAAGTGGGACCAGGACTCAGCAGGTGCAAGACAGAAGAGGGTTGGTAATTCTGCTTTGGTTGGTTCAGCATCAGAGCTGGGTGGTGCTACTGAAGTCCCCACTAGCTGTGCTCACGGATCAGCAGGGCACAGGAAAGTGAAAATACTTGAGTACGAGAATGGTTTTTAGGTTAATTTCTGGAAGACAATATGACACGATGGAAATAGCTCTGGTTGTGTGGTCAAATCAACGTGGATTCCTACCCTTGCTGCATTATTTACCAGCTGGATGACTTAGGGTAAGTTACTTCACTTTGTTTACTCATTTGCAAAAAGGGAGAAAATAAATTGCTTGCAGGAATAATGTGGATATGAAAAAGAAAAAAAATGTGTGTGTATGTGTGTGTGTGTGTGTGTGTGTGTGTGTGTGTGTGTGTGTGTGTCTTCTCACAGTACCCAAAACACTGAAAGCACTACATTGCTAGTATAAAACAAATTTAAGTTCTTTCATTCATTCAGTCAATAATTGTTTTTAGGCACTTCTTATATGCTAATCAGGGGAAAGTTTATTTACATATTGTTTTAAAATGTCTTATAATAAGAAACATGCACTTTGAAAAAGTTTCTGGAAGTAACGGAAGAATTTAATAAAATTTCGATATTATGAAATATACACTTGGTCTTTCATGTCTGGCAGTACCAGGGGGTTGGAAATTTCAGTTTCACCAATTAAATCTCCAGGGAGGGGCAAAGGGCTGAAAGTTGAGCTGATCACCAATGACCAATGATATTATCAATTGTACTTACATAATAAAGCCTCCAAAAAAAACTTCAAAAGGACTGGGATCAGTGAGCCATCAGATAGCAGGACTCAAGGAGGTGCCCAGAGGCTGGCTCACCCAAGAGAGTATGGAAACTCAATGCCCCTTCCCACATGCACTGCCTTCGGCATCTCTTCCATCTGGCTGCTCATCTGTACCCTTTGTAATATCCTTTACAATAAATTGGGTAAATGTAAGTAAAGTGTTTCCCTGAGTTCCATGAGCCACTCTAGCAAATTAATCCAACCCAAGGAAAGAGTCAAGGGAACCCTGATTTATAGCAGGTCAGTCAGAAGTTTAAGTAACAACCTGGGTCTTGCTATTGGTGTCAAAAACAGGGAACAGTCTTGTGGGATTGAGTCCTTAACCTGGAGCATCTGACACCATCTCCAGGTAGCTAGTTTCAGAATTGAGTTAGGAGACAATTAGCTGGTGTCTGCTGGAGCATTGTTTGGTGTGTGTGGGGGATGTCAGAAGAGTTGTGTTGAGTAAGTAGTATCTGAGAATAGGAAAAACACTTTAGAGGCGCTTTTTGGTCTTTATTAGCCTATCATTATTGAAAATAAGTCAGTATGCAAATTTCCTTGAACCATCTCTCAGCTTGGTAACTATTAACGAGCAGCTAACTGTTCACTCTGAGTAAAGTAACTGGGAAACCACTGCCTTCTGAGTAGAGAGGATATGATCTAGAAAAATTTATCTTCTTAATAAAAGGATACCTGCATAGTTTATCTCTTATTTGCATCCATTGCAAGGAAAAGATACTGTACAAAAAAGTGGAGAGGGTGCTCATACCTTTAGGTCAGGTGTACCAAACTTCTAAAAATTAATGTACTTCAAGCCCAGAAATCTATTCTCATGATGTTTTTACTGGTAACAACGGTGAGACAAGAGGTTCCTCACTTGGTATGAGTATTAGATGTAGTTCCAATGTGAATTAAATTCATGTTGAGTCTCTATTTCAAATTATTTTATCTTTGTCTATCATTCTTTATGATGATCTAACGTGGCTAAATTAAAATCACATGGTTCAGGATTATATAAGTAATCATATTTAGCTTCAATTACAGGTACTAATTGATCCAAATCTGTTAACCTGATACCTGGTGAGAGTCAGTTACAAATGGTGGCAACCCAGTGGGGTCCTGACTGGTTCATTTGTGCTAGCGAAAAAAATTTAAGAAAATTCTGGCTAATGATTCGTGGTTTGTGGACTATATGTTGGATTCCTAGATTATTGGTGATTCTGACTGCTCTAAGAAACTAAGATGTCCCTACAAATACCTCTGATAGTTAACTAAGAGGGCTAAGAAACCAAAACCTCCCTACAAATACCTGTAATAGTTTAACTAAGAGGGCTAAGAAACCAAGACTTCCCTACAAATACTTATGGTAGTTTAAACCAGAGTTGACAAGTAATGGGCACAAATATTGCCTTCTTGATTCTTTGCCTGGAGCACATCACCAGTTGATCACCGTACTCTCTACTGAACCTAAACTCAGCTCTGGAATATTTTTCTAGACAGCCATCGCTCATTGTTATTTATTGCTGTGTAGTGAATTACCATAGACTTGTTGACTCAAAACAGCACACAGTTACTGCCTCACTGAGAGCCAGGAGTCTGGACATGGTTTGGCTGGATTCTCTGCCCCAAAATCTCTCACAAAGGTATACTCCAGGATCAGTTAGGGCTAGGGTCTCACTGAAGGCTCAGCTGGGGAGGGATTCACGTCCACCTCATGTGATCATTGACAGAATTCAGTTCTTCACGAGCTGTCAGGTCGAGGGCCTTCGTTTCTTGCTGGTTGTTGGCTGGAGGCTTCTTCCCATGGTTCTTCCCATGAAATAACCCAGTTTGCCCATGGAACTTACATTCTTGGATTAAAAAAAAAATAGAAATTGACCCTCCTGATCTAAAAACTTGAAGCTTACATTTATCTTATCTGAGTTCTTTTTTCAGGAGACCGACTCTCAAGCAAGGGATTGAAACTCACCAGAACACTGTATCCAGACAATAAGAAGCCAGGCCCCCCACGCCTCATAGTTGTTTTCTTACCTCTTCCTATTTGCTGTTTCATTTTTCATCCCCCACTATATAAACCTCCAATTTTAACTTTCCAGGGATATGGATTTGAGACTGAATCCCTCATTCGTCTCAGATGATACTATATCACCCAAATAAAAAGTCTTCTTACCTGGCAATACTCATTGTCTCAGAGATTGGCTGCCAGTGCAGCAAGCAATGGGACCCAATCAAACCCCTGGCATTAGTTCTTCAAAGCCAGCAAGGAAGAGTCTTCTAGCAAGACAGGCATTATTATGTTAGGTAATCAGGTACATGCTGTCACCTTTGCCACATTCTATTGGTTAGAAGCAAGTCAAATGTCCTTCCCACACTCAAAGGAAGGAAATTACACAAGAGTGTAAGATCATGAGTGTTACTTCAGACTCTCGTCACCATACCAGTATTTCAGAGTTAGCAGGAAAGATGACATATTTTTTCCTTTCTTGGTTTAGACAGTCAGCTTGCCTGTGATAGATAGTTTCCAATAGCTGAATGAAACAGATTAAATGCATCTGAAGGCCCTGTTAAGCCACTCTTGGAAGAATATTACTCTAAGGATTTTTGTTACAAAGAAGCATTATAATCAAATTCTAAGGATGTTTCCCAGAAAATATTAGGAAGGACTTCCATAATCAGAAATATGGCAGACAAGTTGTCCAGTAAAGAACATCTAAAAATATAGGATAAAAACACAAGAAAGAATCTTTGTAAGGGCATGGCTAAACCTGTTTTTAAAAAAACTAAAAGAACTCCTCAGAAATCTAAATCAATGAGAATACATAAACCTAAGAGTCAAGAGAGCACTGAAGCACCTATATGGGGTGTCTGCTAATCTCTCATGTTCTGAAATTTAGGTTTTAATGGACTGAAGATGTGGGAGGGCAGTGGGGAAAGGGGAAAGACATAGGAGAAAAGCATTTTGAATGAAACCTAATGCCTACCACCCAATAAAGCCAGAGCATAGAAAAGACCAGATGCTCAGAGATTAATGGGGGAGGCAGGGATGACTTTCATAGGGAGAGGATGGAAATTATTACTTGTTTCTGCCTTGAGTATTAGTAGAAAAGAAAATAAAGACTTGCTAACCACCATGAGCATCCCTCATGAAGATTTGGGATAAGATTTTGCACTGGTACTTCCAAAAAGGCTCAAGCTGAAAATTTAGATCTTGGGGTATAGTTCCTCCAAGCCTTTGGTTGAAACAGATTAAGTCTTCTCAGAAGGAATGTATTTTAAATCCAGGCTTTAATTCATTCCCACAGATAAAGTTTTAATGAATTTAAACACTCAAAACCACTACACCAAAATCACAAAACACATGAGAAAGCAAGCCAGTGTGAGCTAGAATCCAGAGAAACAAACCAAAAAATAGATGCAGAAATGAAAAAAGTAGAGATACAGAAATTATAAGATATGGAATAGGAAATAAATCCATTTTAAATGTTTAAAGATGACAAAGAAGAGTTAAAAATACTAAGGAAGCCGGGCTCAGTGGCTCAGCCTGTAATCCCGCACCTTTCGGAGGCTGAGGTGAGTGGATTGCCCGAGCCTGCGGGTTCGAGACCCACCTGGGCAGAGAGACCTCATCTCTGCAATAAATCAAAAAATCAGCCAAGTGTTGTAGCACATGCCTGTAATTCCAGCTACTGGGAAGGCTGAGGCGGAAGGATCGCCGGAGTCCAGCAGGTCGAGGCTGCGGTGGCCGGGAGCGGCCACTGCACTCCAGTCTGGGCAACAGAGTGAGACTCCAACTCAAAAAAAAAAACAAAATAAAATAAAAATAAAAATACTATGGAACAAATGATATTTAATTAGGCAAAATTTTAAAAATGCAGCTGCTAGAATCACAAAGAACATAGCTGATATTAGAAAATCTGGTGGGTAATTTGAACAGCATATTGGACATAGCTGAAGAGAGTGCTCATAAAGAAGATAATATATTTGACAAAAATTACTCAGAAATTAGCCCAGTGAGTTAAAGAAATGGGAGACTTGGAAAAGAGGTTAAAAGAAATGCAGACTAAAGTGAGGTCTAATCAGAGATCCAGAAAGAAATAATAGAATAGGAAAGAGGCAATATTCAAAGAGATAATAGATGAGAATTTTTCAGAACTGATATAACAAATAAATCTTCACATTCAAGAAGCCCACGATGTAAATCCCAAGCACAATAAATTTAAAAAGAAAAAAAAAAACTAGAGTTATTATTGTTAAACTTCAGAATACCAGCGTCAAAGAGAAGATCTTACACAGTGAAATATTTTAATCTCTAGAGGGAAAAGGCTAATTACTTATAAAAGAACAATAGGTAGAGTGACTTGATACCTGACTTCTCAACAGGAAAAAAGATGACGAAAGAAGATAATATATTCAAAGGGCTGAGGGAAAAAAAATAGCTGTCAACTTAGATTTCTATTATATAAAACAATAACGAAAATAATGTCTGACTTGTGGAACTTACAAAAGAGAACAAACATACTGGGAAATATAAAGTAGAGAGTATGACAGTGTTAAACCCAAATTTCAAAATCCGAGAGACCACCAAAGAGCCAGCTCTGATGCAAACACACAAGGGTCTTTATTCAGGCTCGAGTATGGGCTCACGAATGAAGCCGGCTGTGGCTTCAGGGAAGAGAGCCCCGATCCAGCATGGCAAGCAGTCTTTATACACCATTACAGAGGGAGGGGAAAGAACTTTAAACTTGTTTTTACATGATTGGGTAATTTCTCCTAATGGGTACGGGGGCACTTGGGATTGGTCTGGTCCGCTCAGTTACCTGTGATTGACGGGGAGCTGCTAAATGAGCAGGGTAGAATGTCAGATAAACTAGGTTTAGCAAGCAGGCAGGAGCTTAAAGAACGCAGAACCTACGGGGGGGGGGGGGGTGGCTGGTGCCACCAGTCTACTGTTATCTAAGCAAAGGAATGTCCGGGAGGGGCTTATTGCTTAACATTCACACACTGCTAGCAGCAGTTGTGTAAGCAATCAGTTATTTTATGAGACAAACAAAAATTAAACCTAACAAAGTTCTAAGTACAAACACTGCAAACAAATACAGCGAACGTGGGGTAGGAATTCATATAGTAATAGCTCTCTTAGAGTTTTTTTATAATCTCTTGGGTCTCTCAACAGGAGTTCTCGCATTTTTCTGGAGAAGAAAAAAAAGTATTGATTGACTGTATATTTATTGAATTAATATGAATATTAAAATTTCTAAGGCAAACATTAAAAATTAGAAATAACATACATAGACCAGGTATGGTGACTAACACCTGTAATCCCAGTACTTTGGGATGTCAAGGCAGGAGGATTGCTTGAGCCCAGGAGTTCAAAACCAACCTAGGCAACATAGCAAGACCTTGTCTCTCCAAAAAAAATTTTAAAAATTAACTGGGCAGCCAGGCTCAGTGGCTCGGCCTATAAATCCAGGCCTTTGGAAGGCTGAGGTGAGTGGATTGCCTGAGCCCGCGGGTTCGAGACCCACCTGGGCAGCAAGACCTCATCTCTACAATAAATTTTAAAAAAATTAGCTGGGCGCGCCTGTAATTCCAGCTACTTGGAAGGCTGAGGTGGAAGGATCGCCGGAGCCCAGCAGGCGAGGCTGAGGTGGCCGGGAGCAGCCACTGCACTCCAGTCTGGGTGACAGAGTGAGACTCCAACTCAAAAAAAAAAAAAAAATTAATTGGGCATGGTGGTGTACACCTGTAGTTCCAGCTATACAGGAGGCTGAGGCAGAAGGATCGCTTGAACTCAGGAAGTCGAGAATGTGGTGAGCCTTGATCTTGCCAATGCACTTCCAATTCGGGCAAGAGAGTGAAAGCCCAATCAAAGGAAGGACGGAAGGAAGGAAAGAAGGAAGGAAGGAAGGGAAGAAGGAAGGAAGGAAAGAAAGAAAAGAAGGAAAGAAGGAAAAAAAGAGGGAGGGAAGGAGGAAGGAAGGGAGGGAAGAAAATATATAATTAAGATGGAAAAAAATCTTAGCATGGACTATAGCCTTAAACAACCTAAAATAGAGTAGTCCTCCCTTATCCATGGTTTCATTTTTCCACAGTTTCAGTTGCCCACAGTCAGTCATGGTCCACCATGGTTCAAAAATATTAAATGAAACATAGAAATTAGCAATTCGTAAATTTTAAACTGTGTGCTGTTCTGAGTAGCATGATGAAATCTCATGCTGCCTTGTCCCATCTCACCCAGGATGTGAATCACCCCTTTGTCCAGTGTGCCCATGTTGTAGATGCTACCTGCCCCTTAGTCACTTAGTAGCCATCTTGGTTACCAGGGCAAAAAAAAACACAGTATGTGTAGGATTCAGCACGCCATGGTTTCAGGCTTCAACTGTGGGTCTTGGAACATATTTCCCACAGTTAAAGGGGATAGCGGGCCATAAACAAAAAAATAGTATGCATAAGATAAGATGGTAGAAATGAATTCAAATGCATCATTAAACTCAATGTAAATAGACTAACCTCCAAAGCTTAGATAAGAGATGGTCAAACTGGGGGTAAAATCGAGTTCTGTAAAAACACACAATATTAAAATAGAATAAAGTTTAAAATTTAAGAATGGAAAATTATATATTACATGAGTAGTAACAAAAGGTAGTGTAGTTACATTTATAGCATGCAAAATAGATTTTAATGCAAAAATCATTACTAGAGACAAAGAGGGCCAATGTATTTGAATAAATGTTCAATTTGTCAGGAAAATAGAACAGTTCTAAACTTGTGCATTCCTAAGGATCTGAGTATCACATTTTCTCACTCATATAGTGGACCTTGAACATCCAACGTAATACTATAAGAAAATGACTGGCCAGGCTCAGTGGTTCAGCCTGCAATACCACGCTTTGGGAGGCCAAGGTGAGTGAACTGCCTGAGCCCGCAGGTTCGAGACCCGCCTGGGCAACTTGGCGAGACCTCATCTTTACAATAAGTCAAAAATTAGCTAGGCGTGGTAGAGTATGCCTGTAGTTCCAGCTACTTGGAAGGCTAAGGTGGGAGGATCACTGGAGCCCAGCAGGTCGTGGCTGCGGTGGCCGGGAGCAGCCACTGCACTCCAGTCTGGGCGACAGAGTGAGACTCCAACTCAAAAAAAAAGAAAGAAAGAAAATGACTGACAGTGGTGGGAAACTATGGGGGGGGAGGGGAAGGGAGAGAGGATTAACAGTAGTAAATATCTGTCTGGGGACGGGGAGACACCTCTTATCAACAAGGGTGTCTGAATGAAGCATATTTGTATACCTAACACTTAACTGTACCCCACAATATCATAATAAAAAATATTGATTATAAAAAATAAAAATAAAAATAAACTTGTGCATTCCTAATCCGATAACCTCAGAATATGTAAATTAAAAATCAATAGAACTATAAAGAAAAATGTGCAAGTTTACCATTATAGTGAAAAATATTACTGTATCTTTCTCAATAATGTATAGACCAAAATGCTGAAAATTTAAACTATGTCATTAAAAGTTTGATCCAATGGACAAAGCCAGAACAGAGTACCCGATAATTACATTTTTTACACTGCACATGGAACACTGTGGCAGAAACAGGCAGTTGATTCCCAATCACCATTCTCTCTCTCTGAGTTTTTGCCCAGGTACATGGTCATTCCAAATAAGGAATTACATCTCCCAGCCTCTTTGGAAGCTGAGTGTGGCCACCCTACTACATTTTGGCCAATAGGACACATGCAGAAATGACGTCTGCCTGGAAGGGCGTGCTCTTCCCCTTCCCTTTTTACCTTCCTCCTGTCTGGAACACAGTTGGGTATAATGAGTGTGTGCAAAGATATAAAAACAAGAATGTTCCAGCAGCATGATTTATGATAGCTTAAAATTGGTAGCACCCCAAATGACCATCAATAGGGAAGGAATAAATAGATTTGGAAAATCCGGACAATGGAAAACTGTGTTAAATGAGTACAAACAAGTGAACAGCAGCTACACTTGTCCACATAGTGTAGAATAAGGCAAGCAGGACACAAAGAAATAGGTATGATTCCAGTTATACCAAATAAAAGCCTAAAAAATGTATTTTAGAGGATGCATACAAATGTCATAAAAAGAAAGAAAGAAAGAAAAGCAAGAGAATGATCAATTCAAAAGGGAGCAGAGTTGATATGTCTTCATGGGAAAGAGGAGACAGACAATTAAATAAGGGAGTAGTGGGGGCTTTAGACCTATTGGCAAGGTTTTATCCTGGGTGGTCACACAGGTTATCAATCTTTATTATCAGCTTTAAAATTATATTTATATATATATATATTCTCTACAGTATTTATAATGTATCTCAGTAAAAGAGTACTTAGAAAAAATGGTTAGTAGAAAAACTACCAGATTTTATCTAAACATTTATATCTTTAAAAGTCTATAAAAATTATGGTTCATCAATTGTTTAACGTTTAGTTGATTTAGTAAGCACTTGTTTTCACATAAAATTAAAATGGAGAAAATATTGTTATGAGTTGATTCTTTGATAAGCCTTGTTTGGACCAAGCAGAGGGGAGCAAGGAAGAATTAGTGGCAGTGTACTCTAATTGCAGGATAAATACCCTGAGTAATTAATTCCTTGAGTGCAACTTTTGTGAGCAGTCATTCTAGAGTTATAGCAAAGATCACCTTCTTCCATTAATCTTTGGCTAGAAAGAGTAAAAAGTCACAAAAGCTAATGATTTGTGCTCAACCCTGTCTCTGCCCATTCTTACCTGCTTTGGAGATGTTAATTAAGCCTCCTATATTAGCTCCCCTGAGCTGCTCCCACATGAAGCTTTCTGTTCCTTCTTAAATCCAGTTTTTTAAAAAAGATTTGTTTTTCACTTAGGGAATCACCCCTCACAAGGCACTCTCAGGCCTAGCCTTTCTTTTAAAAGTCAAAATCAATTTCTATAAAAGATTTACACTTCTGTTCTTCTGTTCCCAACACTACCAGAAGTTCCTTCACTCTAATGACCCAGAAGCCATGATCCATAAAACTTCATATGTAAATCACCAATTTCTAGCAGAGAGAGAAAAATCTCAGTTCAAAGTCTTCCCGGCTGACCTGCTCTAAGCCTTGTCTTCTGAGACACTAGCTTCCTCCGGATGGCAGTCCAGACCTCTTCAGACAGCAATGGTGGGCCTCTTGGCCACCTGCTCTCCTCTACTTCCCATCCCGGCCCCTCCTTTCCTTGCAGATGTGACCCATATTCCCGGGGCAGCTGGACAGCAACCCTTCGTGATGGGCTTGAATGGCCTCCGCACACAGGCCTCTTCGCTCCGAGTCACCTGGTGTCAGAGATCGTTGATAACTAGAGGACCAATGATTCCAGCCGTGTGTGGCATTCAGACATCTGGGACTCAGCAGGTTCTTTGAAATATCAACAATTTCAAGATTTTGCCAAAAAAAAAAAAAAGACAGGAAGAATCGGGGCAGGGGGAGACTCACCACAAAGGTTGAAAAAGCCACAATATGTTTACAAAATAAATAAATGATTACATAAATTAAATGGTAGGGGCAGTGAAGCAGGATACAGACTCCCAAAGGACCCCATCTACTCATAGAAGGCGTGATTGTGCCTCTCCAGAAGGCTGCTGGTCAGCCCAGGCAGGACTATCTGGGACCCTGGGCAGGAGCTTACAGAAGTCTTTCCAGGAAAGCAGCAGCTGGCACTGGAGCGCCCTTTGCCCTCTGGCCTGTTTTGCATTTCCAGGTCAGAGGCCAGGCTTCCCGGTGAAAGGGCTGGGTCCCCAGGGTCATGCTCAGCCTGCCCCTCAGCCCTGTAGGCCCTCAGAGTGGCGCTGGTCTTCTTCTCGCTGGCATCCTCTTGGGCCCAACCCCAGACAGGCCAGAAATGACTCTGAGTACTACCTTGGAACAGGCAGATAAGTACTTTGGAATCCACACGTAGGGCCTTTCTCGTTTCTCAGTGAAGAGGGGCATGGGGAAATGGAGCCTCATGTCACCCCGAAAAACAGGGAGGGGTATTCCTACAGAGCGTGGGATCCTCTTGTTCTTTAACTTGTGAGGATGGTGGGGGTGGAGTGGCAAGACTGTCTCATTGTCTCTGGTTACCAATGTTAGGCTTCCTGAAGCTAGATTGCTGGGAGAGGATCTACAGCTTCCGTCGGAGGCTCGAAGCGTCCACGCCGAGAGTTTCAGACCCCTTCGGCTAAGCATATGGGCTCAGAGGCAGGCGAACAGGATTTTGAATCCCTGCTGTTACTCAGTAGCTTTCTGCCCTTGGAAATGTCGCTTCATCTTTAAGGGTCACAGCTTTCCCATCTGTGAAACAGAATGAATAATACATGCCTCACCAACTCATTGTGAGGATTGATGGAGACAGTGTATATAGAAGCACAGTGTCCACCACATAGTAGGCCCTCAGCAAAGGTTAGACATTATTATTTTTAATACCCTGACATATTCCCCTTCTGCCATGAGGAAAAAACATTTGCACACCACAGAAGTACCGTGTTCCCTGCTTCTTAGTTGATGCAACGCCAGAGCCAATGGTGGGCAGATCCAGCAGGGGGAGAGCTTTGCCCTTGGGCACCCTGGCTCTCTGCTTACTGTCCATTTTCAGACCTACCTTTCCCGACGGGTGCCACTGACCGGTGCCAGGGGCTGAATTTCCACATCAGAAGACCTTAAATGCTCCAGGAAATGGGCAGGGGCTCGAAGACATATTTGCACAGCATTCGTCCGGGAAATGGCAGTTGACCACACTGAAGAAGGAGTGTGGGCAGGAGCAGTGACAGAGCCTGTGTGGAGCATCCCCAAGGTCACCCCTGCGTCAGGAGTCTGTTTTCTAGGAAATGTGTCTCCCAGTCCCTTCTCTGAATACGCCTCTCCCCTCTCCTCAAGTCTGCTCTGTGTGGCTCATCTGAAATGCAATCCACCCTGGGGCGTTAATGGCTGCTCACATGTTATTCTCAGAGGGGAAACAGCAGAAAAAACGATCGTTTTAAAAAGAGTCACTGCTGGGGTAGAAATTAGAGGCACAGTTGTAGCCAGTGAAGGAGGCTTTACAGGCAGGCAGAGTGGAGTCAGCCGGACACTTTGTTGTTTACTGGACAGCATGTTTTGTTTTGTTTTGTTTTGTTTTCCAGAAAACATTCAAAGAAAGGTTGAGGCTGCAGCCCAGGAGAATGACCATGAGCGGGAGAGGGGAGGGAGGGAATAAACATGAAATAATATGAACCTCTAAAAGCGTAAGGTAATTTTAAAATGCACGGTAAGAGTAAGAGAGGAAGTGACGGTGAGCCTGCTATGGGAATTGCAGCTTGCAACTCTATTTAAAAATAAAACAACACAGGAGTCCATGATCAAAGAATAGTCTTCTAGGGACTCTAGCACTTGGGAGGAAAATTTCCCCATCCTGCTTTCAAAGTAAAATTGTATATGCAATGGCAATATTGGTTAGGTGTATTGCTCTTCTTTTTTTTTGTGTTGGAGTCTCACTCTGTCCCCCAGACTGGAGTGCAGTGGCCGCTCCCGGCCACCGCAGCCTCGACCTGCTGGGCTCCGGCGATCCTTCTGCCTCAGCCTTCCAAGTAGCTGGAATTATAGGCATGCGCTACCATGCCCGGCTGATTTTTTGATTTATTGTAGAGATGAGGTCTCACTATTGCTCTTCTTATGTGGACTCTTAGACTCTTGGACTTGAATAATCTACTGATGTCATTCTTAGAAGACTCATGATGAAACTCAATCAAGGCCACTTTCAGCAACTAAAAAGGAGCCCACGTATGTACATGGATGCTAACATATAAACTTCCCCTTAACAACAAAAAAGAGGTTTTATGAAATAGTTGTAACTGTAATTAAGGTCGAACGTAAGTGGACTTCATGAATTGACAACATGGCAGAAATGGCAATTGTCTCCTAAGACCCATCTTCTGGAGTAATAAAGCTCCTGGTTGTTAACTAGCACATAGCCACAGGGTGAAGTTCTAGCCAAGCTGAAGCAATCAGGAGTGACATGTGCAACAGCTAGGCATTGCTGAAAGGGGGAAGGGATAGATACACCATTTGCCCTTTTCAGCTTCCACTGCCCGTAATCCAAACACAGTTGTGAGCCAAAGTGGATGATGTGGAAGAGGAACACCCTGCAACTAGCAGAGCAGCAAGACTGAAGAAGCCTGGGTCAAGGCTGGGCACTCTGGCTCCAGCCTATAACCTCAGCGCGTTGGAAGGCTGGAGAGGGAGGATTTTGAGAATAACCTGGACAACACAGGAAGACCCCATCTCTACAAAAAAGTAAAATAAAACAAAATTAACCAGATATGTTCCTGCAGTTTCACCTACCTGGGAGGCTGAGGCAGGAGGATCACTTGAGCTCAGGAGTTCAAGGCTGCAGTGAGTTATGATTGTTCCACTGAATTCCAGCCTGGGTGACAGAGTGAGACTCTGTCTCAAAAATATTTTTTTAAATAATAATAAATACAGAAACTTGGGTCCCTTGGTCAGAGGAACTATCAAGCCAGTCCTGGACTGCTTATACCTAAACTGTTAGATGAGATAGAAACTCCTATCTCCTCAAAGTCTCTGTAGTTCTAGGTCTCTTACAGCTGCCAGACCTACAAATTAGCTGGCATGATCCACTGGGAGATTATCGAGTGCATTAAGCCTTCAGAACTGACATTATCTAGTCTTTCTTATTTAAAAAAAGGTGTGCAAATGAAAGCTTGGCAGTTTGTGTGTCAACGTGATTTGCTAGAATCTAACACCTTGGGAACTAGATTTAAATATCTGCTGCTTCCCCATTACAGTAGCACCTCCAATTAGCTTCTGAATTCAGAAGAGCTCTTGTCAAAACCAGCTATTCCTTTCCCATTCATAAAAATAATCATGAGTAAACGCATTCTTCTAAAGGCCAAACTTAAAAGCAACAAGAAGAGAAAGGTTGAGAAAAGAATGGAGAAAAGGAGAAGAAAATAAAAATATAAGTTGGAGTGCATGGTAAAAACAGCACAAAAACATCCATTTATTTTTTTTACTTTTTAGTTACCCAATTTGATGCAAGCTCACATCACCAAATTGGGATTTATAAATTGAATCCCAGCCAGGCTTGGTGGAAGCCTGTAATCCCGGCACTTTGGGAGGCTGAGGCAAGTGGATTGCCTGAGCCCGACGGTTCGAGACCCACTGAGGCAACTTGACCAGACCTCGTCTCTACAATAAATCAAAAACTAGCTGGGTGTGGTAGCGTGCATCTGTAGTTCTGGCTACTTGGAAGGCTGAGGCGGAAGGATCGCCAGAGCCCAGCAGGTCGAAGCTGCCATGGCCAGGAGCATGCCACCGCACTCCAGTCTGGGTGACAGAGTGAGACTCCAACTCAAAAAAATAAAATAAAATTATATATATATATATATATATATTGAATCCCTGTAAGCCTCCAAAATTAAAGGTAGCTGATGATCACAAACTTTGTTTTCTCCATTCTGTATTCATTGGCGAAAGGTGTGAAGGTTTCTTACCTCACAGAATATAGAGTCCTAAAAAGGAAATTGATGAGTTGCATGGGCAATACCAAATCTCAATGAACTAGCTCCAGGCAACTGGTGACCAATCTGGATACTTTTACTTGGGTTCCCAGATAATTATCTTTAGAATAGGCTGTTTGATGGCCCTTCAGAAACATGAAATGTTTTACTCCATTGCTAAACCATAGAAAATACAACTTAGAACAATCAGGGACCTTAAAAGTCATCATGACATTCATTTAGTCAAAAAATGTTTATTGAGCACCTGCTATGTGCCTATTCCTCACTGGAGATAGAAGAATAAATAAAACATAGCCCCAAACATCAAGGAGTTCATGGTTTAGGAAAGAAAAATCACCTAAAAAAAAAAAGACGTTGCAATATGATGAGGAAAATAAGAAGGGGCGAATGGCAGCTACAGAAGACTTCATAGAAGAGGTGATATTTGAGCTGAGTTTTGAAAAGTGATTTGGAGTTTTCCAGATAAATAAGAGGGAAAAGGGGGTTTTCCTGATAAAACAGATGGAATATGGAAAGGATAGGGTGAAGTGAAGGTACATAATGGGTCTAGGGAACAGATAGCAATCCACAGCTATTCATGGAAGAAATAAATACATTTGTGGTGGAAAAGATTCAAAATGGGATTTGAAACCCAATTATGAAGGGCCTGATCATTGAGATTAGTGAGTAAGTCCTTATTTCTCAGGTAGAGCCAGACCTAGACATATGGGCACCTTAGAAAAACTAAAAATGGATGTTCCTTCAAACCCACGGTCTTTCCAATTATTTAATGAGGTTGTGGTGGAACTGAGCATCTATTAATAAAAACTGTAAAAAAAAAAAAAACAAACAAACAGAACGGGTACTTATACCAATCCATTTTTACCAGCCAAAGCAGAGTTTACATTCTGGAAAAAAGAACTTAGTTACATGAGTCTCACTTTTCCATAGTTTTTTTCCTCTCTCTGGTTTTCTTCTGGCCTTTTCTAAATCAGAAAATCAGACATCTTGGGAACCATACTAAAGTTTTCAATTTTCAATGATAAAATATATCACTCTTACCTGGTTAACAGTACCTTGACATACATATTTGATTTCGGAATTTCAGTTGCCTGCCAACTTTCCACTGCTTGAAACCTCACATGCTCAGAGCAAATGTACTTATCAGAGAAATGCAACCAGGGAGTTTTTTTTCCCTAAGTTTTCCAGTGTGGGCTACTGCCCATTGCAACTTACCACCTTATGTAAGGACGTGAGTATAGAAATCTGAGTTTTCAGGAGCCATTTTAGTTACTGAGAAATAGATTTCCTGGGTAGTTCCTAGATTTGCCCACCCTTTACAAGATTTTGTATCTGGACCAATGGTTCCATACTTTTCTTTTTGAAGTCTCTCATATTTTTAGTGGATCCTTCCATACAAGTGAAATCTTATGGAAACCCAATATGTAAAACAAAGGCTTCCCTAACTGGAGGCATGACGGTTAATTTTATTTGTCAACTTGACTGAGCTAAGGAATACCCAGATAGTTGGCAAAATATGATTTTTGGGAGTTCCTAAGAGGGTGTTTCTGGAAGAGATGAGCACTTGAATTGTTGACTGAGTAAAGAAAATGGTCCTTACCAATGCTGGTAGACATTAATCTGCTGAGGGCTAAACAGAAAAAAAGGTGGAGAAAGGGCAAATTTGCTTGAACTGAGAGAGCCATCATTTCCTGCCCTGAGACATCAGCACTCCTGCTTCTTGGGCCTTCAGATTCAGACCAGGACTTACATCATTGGTCCCCTGATTCTCAAAACTTCAGATTTGGACTAGAACCACACCTCCAGCTTGCAGATGGCAAATCATGGGTCTTCTCAGCCTCCATAGTCATGTGAACCAATCCCTTCTAAGCAGTCTTTCTCTCTATCTCTGTCTCCATCTCTATCTCTCTATCTTCATATTTCTCTATCTCTATCTCTTTCTCTATCTCTATCTCCATCTCTATCTCTCTATCTTCATATTTCTCTATCTCTATCTCCATCTCTATCTCTCTATCTTCATATTTCTCTATCTCTATCTCTATCACTATCTCTCTGTCTCTCTCTCTCTATCTCTGTCACTATCTCGATCTGTAGCTCTCTATCTCTCTATTTCTCTCTCTTTATCTCTGTATCATATTGGTTCTCTATATCTCTCTCTCTCTTTATCTCTCTCTATATATATCTCTCTCTATCTCTATTTCTCTATCTCTATCTATATCTTTATAACTCTATCTCTATCTCTATCTCTGTCTCTGTCTCTGTCTCTATCTCTATATCTTATTGGTTCTGTTTCCCTGGGGAAACGTGACGAACACAGAGGGAGAGGACTACCTAAGACCTTTCTTGTAAGCTTTGATATAATCCCCAGCAACCTGTGGCTCTAAGGAATGGAGTGTGAGGGATAATGAGGGTGTTGAGCAGGCGGGACGCTCATGTTTGTGCAACATCCTTCTTCTGCAAAGGAAGAAACTGGAGCCCTGATGAATTCGAAGCCAGTGGCAAAAAGTTTGTGATCATTGGGAAGGCTGATATTAATTAGATTAATGAGTAGGTACTATCACCTTTTAATAGTTATCTGCCAGACTCTGAATGTAAAACATACATACACATTTGGGACACCACTTCTCACCCCTACTAAGCTCACCATGAGTGCATTAACCTTTCTAATGTGGCTGCTTCTGAAGGAGATAATCATCTTAGTGGTGGCACAGGGGGAAGCTCATTAGCAAAGAATAGAGGTCATGAAGCTGCAGAGGTAGACCTTTCCTGCTGGGAGAACCATTCAGACCCACCTGCTGTGCCAAGTAACTGTCATCATAAATCAAGGCAAGGAGGGAAGCTCGTGTTGTTGCTTGTATGTATATGCATTTGCAGCCACCAAAGCCTAGAGGTGGTGGGAAGCCTGGGCTCTTCTCAATAGGCCATCTGGGTCTGAGAGACAAGAGCTAGCCCTTGTCTCCTCTGCATGAAAAATGCATCTGGTGTTCCAATGGCTGCCATTCCCAATGGGAATTCTCCTGGAGTGGTGTTCATTCCTTTGTTCTGGTCAGCTTATCTTTTTCAGTCTCCTAAAGCTGTAGGGTTGAGGGTGAGGCTTACGTACCTGGCCTGGATAAATGTCCCACAAATGCTTTTATACCAGAGGTGAGTATCAGTTTATGTGTGTACTTCAGTTGACATTGCAAGGAGTCTAGCACCTAAAATTTTCCCATTAAAATACCCATGAAAAGAAATCCATTTGAGACTTTCTTCCATTTATGACCAGGTCAGCCCAAAGAACAGACTATCTTAATCTAAAACATTTGGATTTTAATCTTCAGCTTTCAAGTTTGTGGGTCTTAACTGCCTTTGAAAATATGATGAAAACTATAGATCCTTTCCTAGAAAAATACACACGATTTCAGAGGGTTCATGGATCCCTGGAGTCACATATGAAAAACTTTCCCTGGGCTGACAATCATTTTCTTTCTCCAATTACAAAAATATTTCTTGGTCAAGAAGGAATAGCACTTGTCATTACCAACTACTGTCAAGTCAGTCTTTGTCTGTTCAATAAGCTGGTCATGTTAAGAGTCCTGATCAAGCCGGGCTAGGTGGCTCAGCCTGTAATCCCGCATCTTGGGAGGCTGAGGTGAGTGGATTGCCTGAGCCCGCGGGTTCAAACCCATCTGGGCAACTTGGTGAGAATTCATCTGTACAATAAATCAAAAAAAAAGAGGAATATCTTAGCCGGGCTCGGTGGCTCAGTCTGTAATCCCGCGCCTTTGGGAGGCCGAGGTGAGTAGATTGCCTGAGCCCGCAGGTTCGAGACCCTCCTGGGCAGCGAGACCTCATCTCTACAATAAATCAAAAAAATCAGCCGGGCGTGGTAGCGCATGCCTGTAATTCCAGCTACTTCAGAAGCCTGAGGCAGAAGGATCGCCGGAGTCCAGCAGGCAAGGCTGCGGTGGCCGGGAGCGGGAGTCTGGGTGACCGAGTGAGACTCCAACTCAAAAAAAAAAAAAAAAAAAGAGTCCTGATCATTCGACCACAATCGCTGGGATATTTAGGTTCCAGTAGAATGCAGACTAGAAAGCTGGAAGACATATTTGCTTCTTCTTTCCCCCTCCATTTTCTCCCTGAATTTCTCTTCCTTCACCATCACCTTAAATCTTGGTTCTTGATCACATCAATCTCCATTTTAACACGCTTCAGTGGCTCACTGACTCTTAAAGGACAAAGTTCAATGTCCTTGTCTTGCTTTCAAGGTCATTCATCTGCCTCCTCTGGCCTCATCTTCCTCCATCCTATGCCTCACATCTTGTTGCAGCCACGCAGAAGTGCCGATAGTGCCCTCCCCCACCACACTTCTACTGTCTTTCTTCGTGAGGTCTTCTGGCCCAGACTACTCCCGTCTTCATCTGGCTATCCCTACTCATCAACTCACTCACAGCCATCTGCTTCAGGGAGCTTTGGCTGACTCCACTCTGTATCTTTTGTCACCAAACCTTCTTACCCCTCGCAGGACCTCTATCGGCTTTTAAATGGCCTGCTCAGAGGTCTGTCCCACTAGGCGGTGAGCTCCCTGGGAGCAGAGTTGGGCTGGTTCACCTTTGTCTCACCAGGGCCTGATACATGGTGTGTATTCCTTAAACATTTGAGGAAGGAGGGAAGAAAAGACGCCTTGAATACACCCATTCAACTCAGGAACCACATATTCTCCAGCAGGGCAAGGTCTCCCTGAAAATCTGCACCCAGAGAACAATGTGAAATCACAGAATAAAAGAAAATAAGCTCAGCAGCAACAGACAAGCCTGAGAAGAAACAAATTCATTCTGCTCACTATGGGGTGAGCCTGGTGCACTACACTCCTCACCTGTCCCTAGGGCATCATGGGTAAGAATCCAGAATTTGGAGCATGGTTCTCAGTCTTTGCCACACATTAGAATTATTGGGAAGCTTTGAAAATTAACACCCCCGAGAGACTCTGATATAATTGTTCTGGAAAGAGCCGAGGCATCAGGAGTCTTAAGATTTTCCCATGTGATTTACAGGTGAAACCATGGCTGAAGTCCATTGCTTCTGGGTTGGACCTGGGTTGGCATCTAGCTCTGGTACATGAGAAGCTATGAACATTTTGGCAAAGTCCTTCAAGCTCTCTGACCCTCAGATTCCTCTGTATTGGCTGTTTGTTTGGATAGTGTGAGGATTGAATGAGACGATGGCCACCAAGTGTTCCTCCCAGCACAGAGTAGGTGTGTTCTCAGTAGGTGTTTGCTGATGCTGCTGAGATGCCTCCAACTTTGTTCTCCCAAAGGGACACTCTAGGGACAGTGTTGGGAAAGGTGGTAAGCCATACAGAGCACTAATGTCTACATTACAGTTGGCATTCAGGAGCTTATAGGATGCACTGACAGAGCACTCCACACTCCTAGTTGGCAAGGGAAGGTTGAGTCTGAGCAACATCAGTCACTCAGCAAACACTCAAACATGACTCAAAAACCCTCAGGGACCTGGGATTTAGCAGAGGGACTCCAACTACAGAATTACCTGGAGGTATGTTCAAGTCTAGATCCCCAGCAGTGTAGTTGCCAAGAAATGTTTTGGGGGACATTAGGTCACACACCATAATCCCCATGAGCACCATAAACCACTCTGAATTTTATGTTTAAAAAATATACTTTGTTATTATATGGACAACTGAAATTTCATTATTCTTCTGTAAAGTATTAATCTTTACAAAGTTTTGCCCTTTATAAAAAATTGCTTTATTGAGATTTATCTTATGTACAAAAAATGCCCATTCAAAATGCATATTTTGATAAGTTGTAGCAATCTTATATGCCTGTGTAGCTACAAACACAATCATTTACAAATATTTCCAAACATACACATTTCCATCACCCCCAAAATCCCCCCATATCCTCTTTGGGTGTGAGGGATGCCCATCTCTGGATGTGAGGTTCAATATCACCCACTCCACATCTCGGTAACAGGCGTCTCTGATCTCCTTTATATTACTATAGACTCAGATATTTTATTAGCATAATCAAGGACTATGTAGCCTTTTGTGTCAGGCTTCTTTCTACTTAGCATAGTGTCTGTGAAATTATCCATGTTGTTGTATTTATCACTAATCTATTGCTGAATAGCTGCCCATTGTAAGGATGTACCAAAATTTGTTGATTCATTCAGTTGTTGGTGGATATTTGGTTGTTTTCAGTTTTTTGCTTTTATTCAGTTACATACATTCTAGGTCAAAATAATGCGTTTCCTGCTTAGCTAGTTTCAGGACAAGGCCTTGAGCCCCTTTGCCAGACAGATCGCTGATCCTGTGCTTCTCCTGTATGAAGGTTCTACACTAGCCTTCTCTAGCGTTCTGATTAGGTCTGAGAAGTCCAGAACTGGAGTCTTTAATAATTATGCTTGGCTTTGCTGATGCCAGTGGTCCCTAAACTCTACCTTGACAATACTGCCCCGGGGCTTAAAGCAATGACTAACCTCAGGCACAGGCCATTTCTGGTCACAAAGCTCTGCATCTTTTTTCAGAAGCAGAGCTAAGGGCTCACCAGTCTCCTGTAATCAAATGTTCAAATCAAAAATGGGCGGAAGACTGGGGTACTGCTTTCCAAATGGTGAATTCTCTCAGGTCAGTGAGCTCGCCACTGTGGGTAGATAGCCAGAGGCCAGCAATGAAGACCTTTCTCACACTCTCCATCCCCAGTCCTTCGAAGACACAGTTTTTAGTCCTATTAAGGAGAAAGACATTAGATAAAGCAAATACCACTGATGTCAGAAGCAAGAACCTATAAGGAAGACCTGAAGAAAGACACCTCTAAAGGAAAGATCATGAAAGAATTCTGAGACATGACCTGTGAATCGCTCCAGACAGAGCACAGATGGACAAGATTACATCTGAAGAAAATGAAACGTGGTGCCGATGAGGCCAGTCGGCTTGGTAAGGACCCTTTAGTGAAGATCCGAAGGGGAGAGTTTCACAGGAGAGGAACCCAAGAGAAGGGGCCGTAGGTTTACCAGGAGTTGTTGAGTCTGAGTCAAGTTCGGCAACTCACTGCCTCTTCTTATAACCTTGACGATCACATTGGTGAACCAGCGACAATTGGATTCTCACTTTTCTTCCAAAAAAGAAATCTAGCTATCCTTTCCTCCTCAAACCACATCATTGTTAGTTTAATTCCTTTTGATTTTTTTTTTATTTTGGTAACAGTATGCACCCATGAGATACAAAAACAGATGAAGTGCCTCACTATAGTCTCACATGCACAGAATTTAGGAAGCTATAAGTTTTCTGTTCTCCTTCTTTTTCTTCTTCCTGCTCCTCTTCCCCTCCTCCTCCTCCTCCTTCTTTTCCTGTCTCTCTCTCCCTCTCTCTCTCTTTTGTGTCCAAGTGTCATAACCAGTATTTCTGAAGTCAAAGCAATAAAATATTATGTCATGTTAACTCAGTCTATGTATGAAAATGGATTTGCCAACCAATCTCAGTCTGTTAATAGAAGTGTGCTCAGTTTCTATAACAGCTGTTTGATTTGGAGATTTTTCTGTTACTGATTTATCCATCCATTCAACAAATATTTCATGAGACCTGGCAAGTGCCAGGAGCTGTCCTGGATGCCAAATTTAAATAAGATTGGCTCTTCTTCTCCAAGAGTTTGCAGTCCAGTGGAAGAAATAGATGTTGAAACGGGTAGATGACAAGATGGCACTCCAGTGTGGGAAGGAAGACGGACGACAGGAGTGTGAGCACGGAAGGGAGTTGAGAAGATCCCGCAGTTTGTCTAAGAAACTCCTCCACTATTGGTGGCCTCCATCCATGTGCGATCATAGCAGATTTGATGAAGTGAGGGGAAGATTGCAGCAGGAATGCTGAGAAAAACTTTCATAATTTATCACTATATGATTGTTGGAATCTTGGTTTCTATAAAAATAAAACCAGTTGTTCTAATGAGCTTTTCTCACTTAAACGTCAAGATCATTCCCCTTTTTCAGGACACTATCAAGGAAACCTGTTGATGTGTGAACTCAGAGGATTAGTGATGAAATTACTCATGGAAGAGATGGGTACTTCAGAGAAAACAAAATGTGCTCTCTGAGAACCTCTTGAAGTTTGACCAGAAGTTCATACCAACCCTTGGTGCTGGCCAAGTGCCTGATTCCTGAGGCGTTCAAAGCACATTGTAGACAGTTCCTCCATGGTTGTCATGGAAACCCTTCAATGGGGCTGTGTAGCCTGAGACACTGTACAAGTGGGAGATAAACAATAGGGAAGAGTATAGGCTGGATTCTCCTGAGTTCTTTTGGGGACCCCTTCTTCTTGTTTTTTATATTCATCCATCACCTCCCAAGCCTTCCATCTCCATCCGATCCTGGGGACCCCCAGATCTGAGTGCTCAGCCCTTGCCTCTCCCTCCAGCCACCTAACATCCCCTCTAGATGTCCACAGCCACACTTGGTATCTACCCTCCCCAGGCATATGGGTGGGGAAGAAAATATAGATCAGGAATATCCAGAAATGTCTATGCTCTAGTGCAGGTAGAGATAGGGATTCTGATCTCTTGTCTCGAATTTTTCTTAAAATCAGACTTCATGGCAAGTAACAAAATGAATTAATTTGATTCGGTTTGACTGTCAGGGTTTTTTTTTTTTTCTATTTCCTTTTCTCCTTAAAGAAAGAGACAAAGAGAAAGAATCAGGAAGACAAAAATAAAGGTCCTCAAGATATCCAAACAGAATGTGACAGAAAGGCTTAGTTGCCTCTCAATCCACTCTTCTCTTTTTTCTTAGTAATAGAAGCTTGATTTTATTTGGTCCAGCAATGGACAAAGCTAAAAGGTATTTATCAGCCTGCTTTGTGGTTAACTGTAGCCACGTGACTAAGTTCTGGTCAGTGAGATGTAATTGACAATATCATGGGACTTCCAAGAAGACTGTTTAGGAGATTTAAAGATGTCTGACAGTGCTGGGGAAAGAGCCCTTTGTCCTTTTCCTCCTTTCTCCATCCTGCTGAGTGGGATATAGACATGATGGCTAGAGCTTCAGCAGCCATCTTCTTCTAAGACTTTGGGATGATGAGATGCAATACATACATTATGGAATATTATTCAGTGATCAAAAAGAAGGAAATCATGTCTTTTGCAGCAACTTGATAGAATTAGAGAGTATCATCCTAGGTAAACTAACTGAGGAACAGAAAACCAAGCCCTGCATGTTCTCACTGATAAATGGGAACCAAACTAAGGATAGGCAATGACATGGAGAATGGTGTAATGGATACTGGAGGCTCAGAAGGGAGCAGGGGTGAAGGTATAAAACATCACCTGTCAGGTGCACGGGTGGGGGTAGTGGGTACACTTAAAGCACAGACCAAAACTACTTGTACCTCCCAAAGCTACTTATATATTTTTAAAAATTAAATTAAAATTTAGGACAGAAGGATTTTATATATTTATATAGGCTAAAGATAGAAGAGCCTAGATCTCATGACTTCATGGAGTTGCCATACGAACCCTGAACTGCTTTCTTCCAGATTTCTTTGAGTGAAAGAATTTAAGTTCTGTGTATTTAAGTTACTATACTCAGGTCTCTGTCACAACAAAACCTAATCCTGACTGATAGATAATTAGCAGTTAATTGCAATGTCAGCAGTTTAAGCTTTAGAGAGATTGACAGCTGTTTGGTGAGGGTGATAGATTAAACATTAGCCTTTCCCAGTCTCAGGGTCACTGTGACCCTGCTGAATGTGAGGCAGTGGCATCAGTAGGACAAGGGATGAATATTGGGTTGAAGGGCAACTGCATGGCCTGATCAAGGTCAAAGGCCCTGGTTGCTAATGCTCTCACCTAATCTTGTTGCTTAATTGCTTCTCTTTAGGTTTAAAATCAGCGCCAAGATGCTCAGACTCCACAGGCCTTTAGAATCTGAGAAGGATTAGTTAGACCTGTCAAAGGCAACTCCACACCTACGTTGGACTGGATCAGATTATAAACTGTATGATCCAAGTTCTCACGGAGCAAACCACCCTCACTGTAACTAAACCTTTCTAGGAAGGTGGTCACAATTCCATTCCCAGCCAGGAGAGGGAAGAAGTCTCATTTTGTGAGAAAACCAAGTTACTTTCTTCCCTTCCCAATTCACCCAGATAGCCAAACTCATCTCCACCAAGCTCCAGTGCAGAAACCATCCCCATTCCTGGATGATAGACAGGTAAAGGGCCAGAGATCACATTTCTGCCAATGGCACCCTTCCTCCCCCTTCACCACTGCCTCTCGATATTCCATCAGGTCAAGCAGGGCTCCAGATGGCAATGCCCACAAGCAAAGACTTGGGGGACTGCCCTCCTGCAAACAGCCCTGCTCAATCGCCTCGGAGAGCCCTTCTACCTACTAGGAATGTAGGTAGGACATAGTTTGTCCACAAGGTCAGTGGAGCAAGGCTTTGCCCTTCCCTCTCATTTCTTTTGGCTCCCTGACATGAGCACAGCCCAGCCTGTGTCAAAGAACTCTCCAAGATTTTGGGGGAGTGTTGTTACGACAGGAATGTAATTCTAAGCAGTCCAGGATAAAGTCATTTTTTTTTTTGAGTTGGAGTCTCATTCTGTTGCCCAGGCTGGAGTGCAGTGGCATGCTCCCGGCCATCACAGCCTCGACTCACTGGGCTCCAGCCATCCTTCTGCCTGAGTCTTCCAAGTAGCTGGAACTACAGGTGCGTGCTACCACACCCGGCTAATTTTTAATGTAGAGATGAGGTCTTGTCAAGTTGCCTGGGTGGGTCCCAAACCCATGGGCTCAGGCAATCCACTTGCCTCGGTCTCCCAAAGTGCTGGGATTGTAGGCTGAGCCAGATAAAGTCATTTTTGACAGGGCACCTCCTTTTTCGCACCACAAACTTGCACTCCACCATTCCTTAATTAGAAACAGGCCTTTAGAATCTGAGAAAGAATTAGACTTTTAACACCTTGTCAAAGGCAACCTCACTCAGCACGGTGTATTGAAAAGAGCCCTGTTAGGGGCCACCAGAGGCTTGGGTTTGAGTGTTGATGATCTATGAATGAGCCATGGGATCTTAGGCAAGTCATTTGGGCTTACATAGCCACAAGTTTTATCCAGCCATCTTCTTTGTGTGTGACTTCTATGGACCAAGCACTTGTCAAGGTGCTGAGAATTCAGGAGCAACAAAAACACATGAAAAACTCTTACCTTTATTGACTTTATGATGGGGGGCAGAGGTAGACCTTAAACACAGATGGCATGTATGCAAATATGTTGATGAATTTTGATAAACACTATGAAAAGAAAGAACACAGTTCCAGGAGGGGAGGAGATCAGCCATCTAACTAAGATTGAGGGGGAGACACCTGAGGAATGGCAGGAGTTAGCCAGGCAAAGAGTGAGGGAAGATCGTTCCAAGCACAAGGACTAGACAGAGAACCGATCCATTAATTTCTCTTCCACAGCTCCAATATTATAATGACTATAATAGTCAAGAGGCCTGTGAGAACCTGTTGCCCAAGACAAATGAGAGATGTGAGAATCTCAGGAGATGCTGATGAGACACAAGTCAGTCACCAGCAATCAGACAAGGGGACATGCACCCAAGTGGAGGCTGGCCAAGGACCAGCCACACACACCCAACCAACCCACTCCACCACACCTAATGCCCCGACATCATGTCAGGCCAGGACTCTCAAGTCTCTCTGAGGGGAAAGTGGGGGGGCAATTATCCTGAATTCACTAGCATAATTGCCCCCAATTTATTTCACCAAAAATACAGAAAAACACTGCAGTGACCAAATGTAAATATATAACTAGGTGTAGCTTCCTGCCATGGGCTTCAGATGGAAATTGTCTTCACCACAGGAGATGGAGGGCTCTGTTGTATCTGCTCTGCACACTTGTTTTGTCACCTGGCTTCCGTGTGGGTATGTGTGTGCACTGTACAGAATGAGTGAACAATGGCATAGGCAGGGAGGCAAGCAAGGGACATGTCGCAGTCTTGGCCAACTGGTGGCAACACTCCCCACTCCCATGTCCCGGCACGCACTTTCAGACTCCCTCCATCGTTGCTCACTCTCTCAGGCCTGGACTAAGATTCCCAGCACCAAAAACTGGGCTGATCACATATAGAAGATTGAAACAGGACCCTTACCTATCACCATACACAAAAATTAACTCTAAATGGATCAAAACCTCAAGCTACAAGAATCTTAGAAAATGCAGGAGACACCCTTATGGAAACTGGAACTGGAAAGCAATTCCTGATCAAAACCCTAAGTGCCCATACCATAAGAAATAAGACAGACAAGTAGGATCTCATCAAACTGACAAGCTTCTGCAAAGCAAAAGAAACCATCAAGAGAGCTGGAAGACAGCCCACAGAATGGGAAAAAATATTTGCCAACTGTATATCTAACAAAGGTCTAACATCTAGGAACTCAAACACTCCAAAAGAAAAAAAACAAACAGTCCCATTCAAAAGTGGGTAAAAGACATGAACAGACACTTCTCAAAAGAAGATATATGGGCAGCCAACAGGCACATGAAAAAGTGCTCAGCCTCACTCATCACCAGAGAATACAAATCAAAACCACACTGAGATACCACCTAACCCCAGCAAGAATGGCCATCATTAATAAAACAAACAACAGATGCTGACGAGGATGTGGAGAAAAAGGAGTACTTCCACACTGCTCTGGTGGGAAAGCAACCTAGTGCAACAGTGTGGTGCAGTGTGGAAGACAGTGTGGTGATTTCTGAAAGAACTAGAAATTGACCTTCCATATGACCCAGCAGTTCGCCTATTGGGAATATACCCGGAAGAACTCAAATCATTCTACAAAAAAGATACCTGCACAAGTATGCTTGTTGAAGCTCTATTCACAATAGCAAAAACACGGAACCAACCATGCTGCCCATCAAAGCCGAACTGGATAAAAAAATGTAGTACATGCACACAATGGAGTATTATGCAGTCATAAAGGACAAGCATATGGACTTCACCGCAACTTGGATGGATTTAGAGTCAATCACACTCAGTGATCTATCACAGAAACAAAGAACAGAGTACCATACGTTCTCACTCATAAGCATACCTTGAACAATTATCATAACACTATAAGAAAGCAATTGGCAGTAGTGGGACACTGTCAGGGGAGGAAGGTGGGATTGGCAGTTGAGGAAAACTGCCAGGGAGGGAGTGGCACACCTTGTCAACAAGCGTACCTGCATAATGAATGTTTGTGTACCTAACCCTGAATTGTACCCCACATCTTTAAAACAAAAAAAAAGTAAAAGACTTCTCTGCACCCTCCGGGTCGATGTGCACTTAAACAGTGGGGTTTGCACTTGTCCTTGGGTACATTTCCCAGCAGCGCCTCCCGACTGTTCTTCTTCCTCTCTGGGACGTGACTCTGAGAACCCAGAGCCTGGGGACACGCCTTCCCCGAAGCCCCTTCCCAGCATGCCCTCTGAGAGCACCCTCCTGTGTGCCTGGGACCCTAATGCTCTGTCCCAAGCACAGGTGACCTCTCTTCCCTGCCATCTGAGGGAAGGGCCTGGAGGCACCAATGTCAAGGAGAGGCCTGAGCAGAATTGTGAACAACTGGGAATAAACCTGAGGCAGGCTTGGCAGGGGAAGGGCCAGGCTGTGTGGAAACCTGGAGGGCACAGGGCTCTGGGTCCTGGAGAACAGCAGCCGCCAGAGCAGCAAGCTCATCTTCAGCCTGGAGCGCCCCTCGTGGAACTCGTCCCCTCGAAACCAAGACCTGGCCCGTGTAGACACGAATAGACAGTGCAGGGCCTTCCCCTGGGGCGTGCCATCAATTCGTTGTGAGAACTGGGGTTGCTCCCTTTTCTGGCAGACAGAGACCTTGCAGGCAAGATGGGGCCCTACACTGGAGAGCCGGCCATAGCCTGGAAACTCAGTCCCACCCCTAATGGCCTTGGGGGGTCTCCACGTGCCTTAGAAGACAGCAGAGTGGACTGAGCCAGGGCCTTGGAGTTGGACAGACCTGGCCCTGCCTTCAGCTCCAACCGTGGCACCTGGAACAAGCTACCTCAGTCTCGAAGCCCAGGGAGAATCGTCACCTCATGGGCTTTTTGGCAGATGAGCGATACTCGGAGATGTGACATGTGATATGTACGACTCCTGGCTATTGTTTCTCTATTTCAGCAACCTACTGTTGACACTGCCCCTATTGCAGCTTTTAATTATTTTATGAGTTTGTGTTTTTGCTTCAACCCCGTTGTTGTTGTAGTTGTTTATATCTCTCACCAGACAATAAAACCCAAAAGAGCAAAGACCATAGCTGCCTTGTTCAATGATGTTCCCAGAACCTAACAGCACACAGTCAGTACTCAATAACAGCATTTTCTGGAAATTTGGATTCATCAATAAGAATCCAGTTCTTTTATTCTTTTGACCCTGTAGATAACTCAACTATTCCTGAGCTAACCACCAAAGCTGGGTGGTTTTCCTGGGATATTCATTACAGCATTTCTACCCCAAACTAGCAAAAAAGGAGACTGAGGAAACCAGCAAACCCAGCCCATCACTAGAGATAGTCCTGGTGTTTACTGAATGCTAAGTCACACCGAGCAAGAAGCAATCAGCTGCCTTTTTACTCCATGAGGACAAAACAGGGTGCTGCCCCTGCCCCACTCCCGGGAGCTTCACCCAGGCCCTCTGGAAAGCAGAGCTTCCAGTAATTGCAACACAGTTTCTTCAAGAGATGGAGAGAAAGGCATTGCAGTAATAAGCAAAGGAGAGGGAAAATCAATAAGGATATGTGTAATGAATTTTTGTTTCCTGAAATAGCCCTGCAGGAGCCTTGCCAGGAAGAGTCAGGACTAATCAGGGACAAAATGAGAGACACAAATCCAGGAACGTTGCTCAGCTCCGCGGCCTCCCTGAGTGAAAGAATGTCAGTGTGAGGAATGGCAGGGAAGCCCAGCCATGGTCCAGAAAGATGGGCAAATCCAGACGAGGGTCACAGCTGCACTTACCTGGTTGGGAAAAAACCTGCGCTCCCGTGGCTGGCTTGGAAGTTGAAGGGGAACAGAACGGTTTGGACAAACAGTTACATTTTCTTAAACCCTCAAGTCAAACGCCCCTCTCCTCAATAGTCCACATTCTGTTGTTGGCCACAACAGGTTGGTTATGAGCAAACTGCAACCCTGTTATTCATCACTCATTAACTGTGTAGTCTCGGGTAGGTAACTCAACACCTCCATGCCTCAGTTGTGCTTCTGTAAAATAGGAAGCTAAGAGTTCCCATGCCTAAGTTCGTTCTGAAAATTAAATGTGATAGAACGTCAGTTACACGTCTCAGTGCTTGCCACAGGTAGCCACTCAATAAACAGCCATTGCCATTGTTATAGTGATTGTTAACTAATCCCACTGTGTTGTGAGTGCTTGTGAAGATCACTGAGGCTCTTCCTAGACTATTTGCCTTCCTGACAGGTGAGGACCATGTTTTCATCCTAGAATATCCTGCCAGATCCAGTAGATGCCAACTCAATGACTATTAAACTAAAATCGCCTAAGCCCAGTAGGTCAAGGCTATGGTGGTCCTGAGCATTCCACTGCACTCCAGCCTGGGCAACAAGAATGAGACTCCAACTCAAAAAAAAAAAAAAAAAAAGGCCGGGCTCAGTGGCTCAGCCTGTAATCCCAACACTTTGGGAGGCTGAGACCAGCAGATTGCCTGAGTTCAGGGGTTCGAGACCAGCCTGGACAATTTGGTGAGACCTTGTCTCTACAATATACCAAAAAATCAGCTGGGCGTGGTAGCACGTGCCTGTAGTTCCAGCTACTTGGAAGGCTGAGGGGGAAGGATCACCAGAGCCCAGCAGGTCGAGGCTGCGGTGGCCGTGAGTGTGCAAGAGAGTGAGACTTCAACTAAAAAAAATCTAGAAATAAGTATAAAGTGATTCTCATTTTCATTATCTCCTTTGAACAGCTCAGTGCGTGTGTGTGTGTGTGTGTGTGTGTGTGTGTGTGTGTGTGTGTGTGTTCCCCTGAAAAATGAAAGGAATTCCCCTACAGGGATAAGTGTCTACCAACTCACTCACTGATGACAGAGCAATTAGCCCTGTATTCGTACTTCTTAAAACAACTCTGAAGTATTTTCACTTCTTGCCCTAATTACTCGCGATGTAGTGAAGTGGTTCTGAGCTATACTCTCATCATTTTGTTAATTCCTGTAACTACATGTTTAAATCAATTTTATTGAGGCCCAATTTACATATAATAAAATAGACACACTCTGGTATACAGTTTGAGGGGTTCTGATAAATGTCTACACTCAGGGTACTATTACCCAAATCAGGATGTTGAAATTTCCCACTATTCAAACAGGCTCCCTTGTGCCTCTTCCCAGTCAGTCCGCACCTCCAACTCCAGGCCCAGACAACCACATCTATTCAAGATTAGATCAGTCTTTTCCAGAGTTGTATGTAAATGGAAGCATGCCATGTGTAGTCTTTTATGCTCGGCCTCTGTTGCTCAACAGAATGCTTCTGAGATTCATTTATTTAGTTGCATGTATCAATAGTACTTTTCCTGGCAAGTTTTTCTTTTTTTGAAAGACATGTCCATGTCAGGTCTTTCTGACATGACTCTTTCTCTTTCCCTGTCTTCTTGCTAATCAACTTTTTTTCAAAACTAAAAAAAAAAAGTTCTTTTCCTTTTTTTTGCCAAGCAGTATTCCATTGTGTGAATATACCACATAAAAAGAATTCATTTACTTATTGATAAACTCTGGGTTGTTCACAGTGGTTAACTATTATGAACAAAACTGTTATGAATATTCATGTACAAGTCTTTTGACACATTTTCATTTATCTTGGGTAGATATACAAAAGTGGAATTGCTGGGTCATAGAAGATCAACTTTATAAGAAGCTGCCAAACTATTTTCCAAAGTGGTTGAGCCATCTTACATTCTCATTAGCAATAAGAGGTCTTAGGTCAGGCATGGTGACACACACCTGTAATCACAGCACTTTGGGAAGCCAAGGCAAAAGGATTGCTTGAGTCCAGGAGTTCGAGACCAGCCTAGGCAACATAGTGAGACTTCATCTCTTAAAAAAAAAAAGGAGTTCTTGTGTTCTTGTGGCTCCATCTATCTATACTCTACGAACATTGTGAACATTTTTAATGGGTCACTGTTCTACTTTACTTGTACCATCATAGAATTTCTTTTTCTCTCCCTCTATTTTCTAGAACTTCTGTCCTTCCGGTTAGTGTCTCTGAAGGGCAGAAGTAAGGTTAAAGCAATTATTATTGAATCCCAAAACTTATTTCAAGTACATTTTCAAAGTGCTACAAGGGTTGTCAGGAGTTCATCTGCCAGAGAAAGTTCTTCCACCCAGAATTTCTCTTGTTTACTTCACTACCACCCACACATGCAAATATACACACTTATGGTGGCCTTCTCTTTGGGCGAATTCAGTGCTGGAATAATTTATTTACAGCAAATAGATTAGAAAAAAATCGACTTCCTTTAGACACTAAATGGTTCTTTTCATCATCTGCTCCAAAGGAGAAATCTTCTAAGGTAAAATCCCTCTAGACCTGTCTCCAATCCCTCTTCAATCCCCTCTGGCCCCTATACCTTATGTCAGTCACTAATTTCACAGTGGCTGACCACTGATGGCACCTGTAAACAGACTCGTTTCTTCTTAAAATGTAAACTGCGTGTTTTATTTCATGCTATCAATTCCTGTCTTAGAAATTAAAATCTCAATCTATAGCAGAATGAAGAAAACACACAGGCATTTTATTATAAAATTACCAAGATTTTGACTTTAAAAAAATCAATTTTCCAAGATTCCAACATATCCAGATTTTTCTAGGGTTAAAAAAATTAAACAAGTAGATCTTTCGGGTGAAAATGCCAAGATTTTTCTTAAAGATGTGTCAATGAGTTCTTAGGGAAGGTGAGTAACAAAGTCTGGCAGATTCTGAGGTTCTGGAACATGTTTGGTTGTTCAGATTATATTCCTTGAATAGCTTGCTATTGTTTTCCAAACTCCAAGTATCAGAAAACGTGGACTCTTTTTTTGCCAAATACTTTTCCAGTTTTAAAACTAAGTAATTGAAGGAAGATGTTTGGGCCACTATTCCTTTCTACTTAAGTCATTCAATGCTGTGCACCACGGAGTCTTTGATGCTTTTGGAAGCCATTTTTAAGGTCCTTCTAAGTCCTTTTTCTTAGACACAGAACATTTTTATTTTTGGAGTAAATTAACTTGAGCATCAAAAGTTTCCAGTTCAGGTGAAACTGCTGAACCCAGGAAGTCTAGGTGAGTTATGTATTTGGCAAAACACATCCTCTGCCTTTCCCAATGGTCAGTCCAGCTTCCAGCGCTAGAAATACAATGGTCAAACATGCTGCAGGACAGGAACGTGGCCAGTCCCTGCAACAGGCAGATGATCAATAATGCTGTCAGCCTTTTCGTAGGGCTTGGAAGGTCAGAAGCCCAAGGGCTCTTCAACACTCCAGCAAATGAGCAGAAACAAAACCTCCACTACAAAACACCATATACCCCAGCATAGAATTGTGAAAGTTTTTTTGCATTTCGAGGGAAGTGTGTTAAGAAAATAGTCATGAATGGCACAAATCTATAATTACCAAGAGAATTTTAGAAGAGAAAGATGGTATGTGCTGTGCATTTATTAAGTTATATATTCTAAAGGATGGCTGACATCATGACCAAACTTTCTTAAGTGTGATGTGTGGAGCGCCAACCCCAGGATCACAGGAGGAGCTTGCCGAAATGCAGATTCCTCAGCTGCACCTCAAATCCACAGCTCCTCAGGTGAATCTTATGCACATCAAAGTCGGAGAACCGCTTCAATAGACAGATGCTCACAAAGTGGTTTGGATAGCGAGAATGATGACCCCCCCCAACTAGTACCCATGTCCTAATTCTGGAACCTGTAACTATGTCACCTCACACAGCAGAAGGGACTTTGCAGATGGACCTTGAAACAGGGAGCACATCCTAGGTTATTCAGGGGGTCTCAATCCAATCACATGAATCCTTAAAAATGAAGGGACGTTCCTAGCTGCAGAGAGCTATGCAATGTGAGACAGGCAGTATTCACAGTTGATGGCTCTGAAGATAGGACAGGGGCCAAAAGCCAAAGGATGAGGGGAGCCCTGGAAGCTGAGGATGGCCCTCAGTGCACAGCCAGCAGAAAGCGAGAAACTCAGGCCCACAGCCGCTCGGAAAACTAGGCGCTGCTAACAACCAGAATGAGCAGAGAAAGGGATCTGCCCCTAGAGCCTTCAGAACGGAATGCCCTGCTACGCCTTGATGTTAGCCCTGTGACCCTTAGACCCTCTGACTTACAGAACTGTAGGATTGTTTTAAAAGTGTGTAGTTGTCTCTTTGGAAGACAATGTGGTGATTTCTGAAAGAGCTAGAAATTGACCTTCCATATGACCCAGCAATTCCCCTATTGGGAATATACCCAGAGGGACTCAAATCATTCTACAAAAAAGGTACCTGCACACGTATGTTTGTTGCAGCTCTATTCACAATAGCAAAAACATGGAACCAACCATGTTGCCCATCGAAGCTGGACTGGATTTTTAAAATGTGAGATATATATATATATATAATGGGATATTTTGCAGCCATAAAGAAGGACAAGCATATGGACTTTGCAGCAACTTGGATGGATGTGGAGTCGATCATACTCAGTGATCTATCACAGAAACAAAGAACAGAGTACCATATGTTCTCACTCATAAGCGGACCTTGAACAATTATAATACTATAAGAAAGGGATTGGCAGTAGTGGGAAACTGTCAGGGCAGGGGGGTGGGATTAGCAGTTGAGGGAAACTGATAGGTGAGGGAGGGACATACCTCATCAATAAGGGTACCTGTGTAATCATCATTTGTATACCTAACCCTGAATTGTACCCCACATCTTTATAATAAAAAAAATGTGTGGTTATAAGTCACTAAGTTTGTGGTGATTTAGTACAGTAACAATAAGAAAGGAATACAGTTATGAAACAGCATGTCAATTATGTACCCATGTATCCTATTATAAAAATATACACATATTAGTGCGTATTTCTTACATATACATATACATACATAAATATATACCAAAGGTGCCAAAAAATGTATACACAGTATACACATTTTAAGCAATGTTATCTATGCATTATTTTTTAAAGTTGAATTGAATTACAGTAGCAATGTGTAGTGTGAAGTTTGCTCAGAATTTGGCATTAATCAAATGAATACTCCATGCAACAGGTAGGACAGTCAAAGAAATGGCGGAAGTACAGACCATTTTGAAGTGGTATTTGAAATTTGAGAATGTTGTGGAAGTGCGACAATGGAGGCATGAAGATGCAACAGAATCCCCAGCAGCCCCAAAACCACTCGTATTCATGATGAGTCTGAGCCACATGGTCCTGGGTGCGATGTGCACAAGGGAAGACCCAGGAAGCCTCGCCCAGCAACAAGTCTTGCAGTAGCTACCCATCATCAGAAGCGTCTGGACACTGATGGCCACACTCTGAGTACCCCTTGTCATTGCAGAAGTCAGATGTGACTTGTGTTCATCTTTTGTTATCTGTATATCTTGAGTATTACAGTTTTAATACAGTTTTTCCTCTCTTAAAATGTGTTTACATTTTTTTGGCACCTTCCAAATATACTAGAAAATTCACCAAAATGTTCATAGCAATTATCTTTAGGAGTTGGCTTTATGATTGTCTTTATTTTTCTTCTTTGTGCTTTTATTATTGAGAAGTTTTAATAACAAATATATTTTTATAATTAAAAAGACACTAAAAAAATTAAGTTAAAAAGTAAAGGTAAGAGACAAAGCCTAACATGATTCAATCAGCACACTATGCCGGACTTGACCAAGGCAAGGCCTTGACCTTGGGGCTTTGGACTCTGAATTCAGCAAAGGGCTCTTTTCCTAAATTCATATTTGGGGCTCAAGCTCATTGTGTCTTCTCTTTTAGTCCAGGGAGGAAGATAGGAACTCAATTGCTTTCCAACACCCATTCTTCATGGGAAAGCAGCCTAGTCAACTGATTAGATTATTTTACTCCCTCATTTAGAAAAACCCAAGTTGCTCTAACTGATCTTTCATCCAACTGGATGAACACAAAGTGGATAGCAAAAAGTTCTGTAACTGCTGTTGCTAAAATATGTGGCTAACTCAGTCAAAGATGTAACATTTCAAGTTCACAAAATTCATTCTTGACTATGCTAAAAAATATATCTAGTAGATTCAAATCTCACTTGAAGGATGGAGGAAAACTATTGGCTAGAATTAACATAAAAATGTAACATCTAAATAAAGTAAAATTTCTATTACATTTAAGTTCTGCAAAGTGTGTTAAGTCAAATGTAGTACCAAGAAAAGGTGTTGCTGTCTGGTCACTGAATCAGACCCCTCAAAGCACATCTGAGCATCAGCAATGACTTTCTTAAAACAATGATAAACCAGAATCTGTTAACTTAGATTCTGTTAAATCTATTAACTTAGATGAGAAATCAGTTCTGTATGGGGATTGTAATAAACCACTCTGGGTGTCTAGCTCATGGCATAATGAAGTTCACAGGCATCTGAGCCAAACAGAACTGGACTCAAATCCTGGCCCTTGAAATTAATTGCTGGGTGACCTTTGGTAGATCTTGATTCCAAGGTTTAAACCTTTGTCCTCTTCTGAAGAAAAAGTGATAAGAATACCACCTTCCTCATGTGTTTGCATTAAATTTGATACTATATTTAAAACCCTTGGAACATGTTCTGACATATGGTAAGAATTGGGTTGGTGTTAGCTGTTATTATCCTACATTACAAATACAACTCAAAAAAGGTGGAGTAATTTGCCCAAGATCTCAGACGTAGAACATGGGTGCAAATCCAAGCAGTCTGACGCTTCATATACATACTGAAAGGTGCAGACAATAGTCAGAAGGGCATCCCCAAGATGGCTCTGCCTCCCAAAGACAACAAAGGCCATAAATTCCTGCCTTTCCCGCCCGCACAAAACTTAAACCTGTGCTCAAACAACCTCTTCCTATAGAAATGCTACCTCATAGTCTCCTCCAATAAGACTCAGGCACGGCACTGGCCTG
>NW_007064589.1:0-11842 GCF_000164805.1 Carlito syrichta | reverse complement strand
GCTGGGCGTAGTAGCGCATGCCTGTAATTCCGGCTACTTGGAAGGCTGAGGTGGAAGGATCGCTGGAGCCCAGCAGGTCAAGGCCTCGGTGGCCGGGAGCGGCCACTGCACTCCAGTCTGGGTGACAGAGTGAGATTCCAACTCAAAAAAAACAAAAACAAAAGCAAACAAACAAACCAAAAAAAAGAAAATAAAGACTTCAGAACTTTAATTTTAATATAAATTGTCAAGAAAAAAATGATAAGGAGGAGAAATTCCCTTTAAAAAGTTTCCCTCAAATATTAATGAAAACAATACTGTCATTGGTGTACAAGTCATTTAAAAACTTTTAGATAGTTGACACATTTTTAAAAGGCTCATCTTTTCATAGATACATTGTAGGGCTGAACAGTGACTTTTGAGTCAGGCCATGATTTGTTCTAATAATGGGGGGAAATGCCATACCTCTGGTTTTACAAATTGAACAACAAAATTAACTTTATTAGTTGAGAAGTAATAAAAATAATTTTGTTTCTAAGGCTTTTTGTCCTGTAAGAGATAGTTTCTTTCTTCAATATAGACTGTTTTTCAGTTATGCAATGGACAGTGGAAATAATAATGTCTTGAAAAAGCAACCTGTGCTAGGCAGATGCAGAGAAGGCACTATAAAGGCAAAACAAAACAAACACATTCCTACCCTCAAAGAACTAACAATCTTCAATCTCAAGATGAACTCCATCCAGTCTTCTCTGTTAGAGAAAAGAAAAGATTTAAGAGTATCCACACTTTGAAAATTCAGTGACAGATTAACAGGTCATCATGGCATTTTGGCCAATCTTAAAAGGCAGAAAGAGAAATCATTTTTTTAAACAACTGTGAAGAACTGTTTTCAAATAAATGAAAGGGGTTGTAATCATTCTCCCACCCCCCTGCCTTTTAAAATTGGTTATTGTGTACAAAGCATAAAGAAATTGAATGGGGTATGACACTGATTGCTGTTTTTTGAGATACAAAATTTAGCCAATTTTGATTTTTTTTTTAGTTTTGTGATTTTCTTATTACATATTTGCTTCCTTTATAAAAAAAATACATTTTAATGTGTATATTTGAGGTTTACAACATGATATTATGGAATATATATAGATAATAAAATAGTTACTACAGTGAAGCAAATTAACATACGTATCATCTCACATCGTTATTTTGGGGGTGACAGTAGCAACTGAAATCAAACTGACTTATTTAACAAAAATTATAAATACAGGTTTGTTCACTGTGGTCCTCATGTTATACGTTAGATCTCTAGAATTGTTCATCCTGCATGTCTACCACCTTGTATTCTTGACCTACATTACCCCATTTCTTCTCTCCCACTCTTGTCCCTGGTAACTACTGTTTTGTCTCTACCTTTGTATTTTTACCTTTTTAAAAAAATTTCACCTACAAGTGAGATACTGAGATCATGCAATATTTTTCTTCCAGTGTCTGGCTTATTTTATTTAGCATAAAGTCCTCCAGGTACGTTCATGTTGAGGAAAATGTCAGGACCTTTTTTTTAAGGCAGAATAATATTCATATATTGATATACATATGATATAATATTCATATATATACATATATATAACATTTTCTGTATAAATTCATTGTTGGTGGACACATAGGTTGTTTTCATGTCTTAGCTATAGTAAATAATAGCACAATGAACACGAGAGTGCAGATATCTTTATGAGGTGGTGATTTCATCTTTTCCAAGTCTTTGCTCAGAAGAGATCCTGTGGGTCATATGGTAGTTCTATTTCTAATTTCTTTGGGAACCTCCATGCTCTTTTTCATAATGGCGGTGCCAATTTACATCCCCATCAAGAGTATACAAGGTTTTCCATTTCTCCACACCCTTGCCAACATTTGTTAGCTCTTGTCTTTTTGGTAATAGCCACAGTTATGGGTGTGAGGTAATATCTCATAGTGGTTTTAGAGGCTATTATACTCAGTGCTCTATCACAGAAACGAAGGGGACAGTTACTGGAGAATTATTGTGACTTTTGGTGGTATAATTTTTTGCTGCTTTTCCATGTTTCTTGTGTCCCTGCATTAATGTTTGCACATCTGGAGGAGTAGTCATCTCTTCCAAACTTTACAAAGTGGCTTTCATAGGGAGAGGTGCTCACCTACGGATCAGTCTTAGGAAGCTTGCAGTGGCTCTGGTTCTAAATGAATGCAGTGGTATAGCCTTCGTGCAGATTCTTAAGCTGTAATGACTGTAAATACTTTAGTGGCCTAGACTTCAGGAGTTTGTGCCTGTGGCAACTTGTGTTGTTGGAATCCTCAATGGAAAAGACTTTTAGGGTCTTGCTGTTCTCATTTTTCCCACAATGAGAAGTCTTAGCTGAGGAGATTCCTCTACACATGGGGTCTAAAATACAAGTATTTTAAATGGTGTATAGATATTATTCTTCGTATAATGAATGGTGCTTTGGTGTATTTATGTTTCTTCTTTGAAATGTTCTTCTGGGGGCTTATATATTAATAACATTATATATTAATAATGTTAACCCTTTGTTTATCATCCATATTGCAAGAACATTTCTAATTGCTAACTATCTTTTAAACTTGCGACCTCTGTTGCTGTACTGAAAATGTTATTTTATAACTCATAAAATCTTATCAGTTTTCCACTTTGAAAAAAAAAAAGCTGTAGTGGTACTGGGTTCCAGAGCACAGGTACTCAGAGCAACTGTAGAGCTGAGGTCCTGAGTTCAAGATCTCATGAACCTACAGCATCACCTGGGGTGCAGGCTTATTCCCCAAAGCATAGATGGATGTGGATTGCCCACAAAGCCGAGATCTGGGATTCTGATACACATCCTAGCTACTTGGGCTTAGAGGGTTGAGTTATAGCTGTAACTCTGACTCTGGAGATTCAGGTCCCAGGGAGCAGGGCATGAATGCTATTTGGGAACCAAATTGGTTCCCAATTGTGCCCTACTGGGAACCAAAACCAAGAGGGCACAATGCCAACTCAGGTCCTGGGGGATGAGACATTGTGAGTTGGTGACTCAGGGCCCTAGGATAGTGAGACATGATAGAATCCCTGACCCTGTGAGGCCAGTTGTAGTGGTAGCAAAACTCAGGAATGTTGGAGTAGAGCTGTGCCTTGGACTTGAGGGGTACAGAGTAACATAGTGACTGCTCTGCTCCCCAGAGAGGTGTGGTATCTTAGAAGCTCAGACATTGTGGGTGGGGGGAACCAAACCAATTCCAGGGAATTGAGGGCTACAATCTGTTCGGCACTAGAGGGCAGGATGTTCTAGCTCAGCCACTGTTCTGTTTCCTTGGGATGTAGTGTGGTAGATTGTCTCAGCCCTGGGAGGTAGGGCTACTTGGTTCAGCCAAGATATCAATTCCCCAGGAGGCAGTGCGCTGCCTCATCTCTGGTGCCAGGAGGAGTGACTCCAACTCCACAAGCTGCAAAGCACCAAGTCAGCTCAGTCCCTGAGGAGCCAGGTGCAGCAGCCACTAGGAGGGGTAGGGCACAACAGCTTGCTCCCATGGGTTCAGGGATGGCAGGCTACCAAGGGGGTGGGGGAATAGTGGCACAGCAGTGACAAAGCTTCAAGGAAGGAAGTGTGTATTGTATACTTGCCTTTGGAGCAGTACAAACACCAACAGTGGTTCTAAGTTCAAAGATGGCACAGTGCAATAGCCACAGAGACCATGGGTTATCTTCTCTGGGGAGAGTATAGCTGTGTGGACTCCAGGCAGCTACCTCAGCTGGGCTTAGTCCTGAGGCTCCGTAGGAGGAGTCCCTAGTGTTGAGGACTGTAGATGTCCTAGGTGGTGATAGATTCCTTTTGGTTATTTTTACTCTACAGGAAGAAGCCTTTCTGAACCTGAGCTGGTCCCAAGTGGAGGATGGGGTGGTAGAGGCTGATTGTTTTGTTTACTTTTCTATGTGGCAATCCTGAATTTCTGTGCTCTCTAGAATTTCTGCTACTCCTTTGATATACTACAGTTTCCTTTAGTTATTTTCATCAAAACATACTTGTTTATTCATTGCTTTGGCATGAGTGTGAGGGGCCTCTACTTGGTCATCTTGCACTAGCTAATTTTGATTTGTATTTCATTCTGTTTCTCCATTCCTTCTCCCTCAGTGTGCATGTGCGTGCGTGCGCGCGCACACACACACACACACACACACACACATTAATACACACACTTAATATCATAAAAGAGAATTCAAAGTTTTGGAATAGAATGAATAAAATCAATAATAATATCATATTGTATAAAAAGTTTAATTCCAAGGGCTAACAGCTTGTAAGAAATTAAGGTCAATGCACACTTACACCTGAATATTAGTAGTTGAAGAATATTGAAAGTCAAGTTTAAGCCTGAATATCCCTTAGGGATGTATTGTTACAGTGACAATATTTCTAAACAAAAATTTAGAATATTTGGCCTGAATCCTGGATAGGATATATGAAATTAGTGTTTTGCTAGGAAATCATTTATTCAAACCATCCTGTTACTTATAACACACACTTGACTTAGGAATCATACTTGAGGGTGTGCGTGGGTAGGGTTTTTGTTTTGTTTTGTTTGAATTTCCATTTAAAAGTTTTTAAGCATATTGACAGACTTCAAATGTTATGAACTATTGACTGTTTTTAGATGGGTCCATTACTACTTTCTGTCCCACCTTTAATAACTCCAGCTATGTGTGGGTCATATACGCAAAGCTTAGAAGTTTGCATAGTTCCAGAAAGCAGGATGTAGTTGAGCTTGTGTTGATCACAACCCCAACATGCAGCTTCTGGAGCATATCCTGTTTGCACCAAGGGATGCTTCCTAGGCTAAATTCTTGTAATGTCACATAGATCACAGCTTATTGACAGAACTAGGTTAAACACTTGAGCAATATCATTGTATATCTTCTGGGCAGTGTCTGCAGAGTGGTTAGGATATAACACCAATGTGAAATAAGTAATCATCTATCTGAACCATTCTCATTTGGGATATGCATCCCCCGCCTTTCCTCAGTTGGTTACCACTTCTGGCATCTAATGTTCTGTGGTTTTGTTGCATTTATTTCCTGTTGGTCCAACAATCGCAGGAAACTAGAGAACTAGTTTCTTAACTTTTTAGGCACTATAGCTTATTTTTTTGTTTGTTTAAATAAATTTTATTGACCAGGTATGGTGACTCAAGCCTGTAATCCCAGCATTTTGGGAGGTTGAGGTGAGAGGATTGTGTGAGCTCAGGGGTTCGAGACCAGCCTGGGTAACTTAGTGAGACCTCTTTCTACAATAAATTAGTAGTTCCAGCTACTTGGAAGGCTGAGGCAGAAGGTTTGCCTGAGCCCAGCAGGTTGAGGTTGTGGTGGCCATGAGTGTGCCACTGTACTCCAGCCTAGGCAACAGAGTGAGACTTCTACTCAAAAAAAAAAGAAAGAAAGAAAAGAAAACGTTATTGAGGTATATAGCTTACATATAATAAAATGCACCCATTTTTAAGAGCACGGTTTCGAGTTTTGACAAAGGTAGACAGCCTGTAACTGTCACTACAATCAAGAAAGAGAGCATTTCCATCATCCCATTTTTCTTATGCTCTTCTGTGGTCACCCTCAACCTCTAGCTGTGGGCAGCTGGTGATCTGTTCTTTATTGTTGTAGACTATTTTGTTTATCTTGAAACTGCATTTTACAATTAGCACATTGTTCTTACTTAGAGCGTCCATTTACTTGGAATGGCTGAGAAGTTCTGTTAGAGATTCATTCTTTTATTTAACAAACATTTATTGAGCTCCTACCATGTTCCAGACATTTCCCACCAATCCTCTAATCATCCTCTTATTTTTGCAGGAGCTGACAGTGAAAATGAAGAGAACTTCATAGATAGATTGCATGGATAAAATTTATTGTTCTTTCCTTTCTCAACAGAGTTCCTTTTGCACCTTTGTTGAAAATGTTTTTCACATATATGTTGTCTATTTAAAGAAAATGCATTCTGTTCCATTGATATATTTGTCATTATCCCAAATCCACATTATTTTGATTACTGGGTTTTCTAAATAATAAATCTTGGAGTCGGGTAATGTTTATTTTTATTTTGCCAAAATTCTAAAACATATTCTAAGTTCTTTGTTTTTACATAAATTTTAGATTCAGGCTGCCAATTTCTACAAAAATATGGCTTATATATTGATTAATTAATATTTAGGTCAATTTGGGGAGAATTTAAATCTTAATATTTTGCTTTCTGATCTAAGAACATAGTGTATCTCTCCATTTATTTATGTCATCTTTAACTTCTCTCTACAATATTTTATAGTTTTCAGTGTCAAGTCATACTTATGTTTTATCTGATTTATCTCTGTATTTCAATTTTTATACTATTTTAAATTGTCTTAAATTTCATTAAGCATTTATGCTGAATACCGTTCTATATTGCTAATCATGAGGAGAAAAGTTATAAAATATTGTTTGAATTACCATTTGAACTAGCTAGTTTTTATAGGATGTTATTTTTACTTAAAAGAGCAACAAATAGGTAAACTGTGGTTGTCTAGGCTTGTATATCTGGCTGAAATTTTCTCAAAAGTGAACAAAGTGAGACTGTCACTTCAAAGAAACAACTGAGAGCATGAAATACTGAGGTTAAAAATTGAGTTTTCAAGTGAAACATAGAATTTGGAAAAGGTTTACCAGTACTTCAAGACTTTTCTGATATCAGGGATGATATTAACAAATGCAATTTTTTGGATGGTGTCTTAAAAATGTCCTAACATTTGGAAGATCTGCATAACTCAGTAAACCAATATCTTCCAAACGACCAACACATAATGACACAAAATCTTGCATGAGATTCATTCACGTTTCAAAATAGACCAGCCAGTCTTATTATGATGGAATATGAAAAATTCACTGATGCCTTTCCAGATTTCACATTGCAACTGACCTTCAAGAAACTACAACTTTTGAGTTTCAGTGTGGTAGTCAAGGAGAATAACCAGAATTATTTAAGAATTTCTTAGCCATTAAGATATTCCTCCTTCCAACTATATATATAGATTTATACATATATACACACACATATCTACATGTACTTATATATGTTCAGTTTTTCTCAATATTATGGCATCTTGGATATAGGAACAGACATGAACATCCAGATAATTTCTGTTGAGCTAGATATTAAAAAGATTTTTAAAAGAGCGAGACATTAAAAAGATCTTAAAAGATATTTAAAAGATATTAAAAAGAGCTAGGTATTAAAAAGATTTATGGTTTTAAAGCAATGCATATTTTAGTGCATTTTTTAAATTTTTTATTGTAAAGATGTGGGGTACAATTCAGGATTAGGTACAAAGTGGGTTAGTTTTTTTTTTTGAAAAACACAGTTTTTTTTTTTCACCAACTAAAAGATTAACATGTAACATGTTCCTTATTGTTTTAAAATAAATTAATGTATAAATGTTAAAAACTTTTCTTCTTTTTTTTTTTTTTTTTTGAGTCGGAATCTCACTCTGTCACCCAGACTGGAGTGCAGTAGCCGCTTCCAGCCACCACAGCCTTGACCTGCTGGACTCTGATGATTCTTCCACCTCAGCCTTCCAAGTAGCCAGAATTACAGGCATGCGCTACCATGCCCAGCTGATTTTTTGATTTATTGTAGAGATGAGGTCTCACTGCCCAGGCGGGTCTCGAACCCATGGGCTCAGGCAATCCACTAACCTCAACCTCCCAAAGGCGTGAGATTACAGGCTGAGCCACCAAGCCCGGCTGAGAAAACTTTTTTTCATTTTGATTTCTAACATGGTAAACGTTGATACATATAATCCACATAAGCAAGTTCTTTGGGGACTTCAGTAATTTTGAAGAACAGAAAGGAATCCATAAACTGAAAAAATTGAGAATTCATGATCTGGGAATGAAGAGATGAGTGAGACCTAGAGGATTCGATTTGGGAGTAAACAGCATTTAGCTGCTGACTTAAATATGCATGTGGAAGAAATTGCCCTCAAAGCATCCATGAAGGGAAGGGAAAGAAGTCACAACTACACCCTTAATTTTTAAACTTGTTCAAGTCTTCCTTATCCACAAAATATGAATAATGTTATAAGCATTGCTGTAAATAAGTTAGCATAAGGTACGTGGCAAAAGTAGGTAATCAGTAAATGATATTTATCTTTTACATTTCTTCTAGGTGATAGTATAGAACCAGTTTCTTAGACATTTTCCAGGTGACCATTTAGTCAGGTACTCTTAGTTTTCTTCATGTAGGAGCAAAGTGGAGAGAAGTGAGAGGTAGAGAGAGAGTTTGACAGAGAGACAATGAAGACAGAGGCAAGTGTAGCTTGATATTTGCTCTTACTGATTCATATGGCTTAAGTAGCCCCTGCCATTGGAGATGACTTTTTTGGATTGCTTATTGTTTTGTTTGTTTTTACTTTTTAAAAAAATTGAGCTTAAGTGTTCTATTTTTTTTTTTTTTGAGTTGGAGTCTCACTCTGTCGCCCAGACTGGAGTGCAGTGGCCACTCCCGGCCACCGCAGCCTCGCCTGCTGGGCTCCGGCGGTCCTTCCACCTCAGCCTTCCAAGTAGCCGGAATTACAGGCATGCGCTACCACGCCCGGCTGATTTTTTGATTTATTGTAGAGATGAGGTCTCACTGCCCAGGCGGATCTCGAACCCACAGGCTCAGGCAATCCACTCACCTCAGCCTCCCAAAGGTGTGGGATTACAGGCTGAGCCACCGAGCCCGGCAAGTGTTCTATTTTTGACATGGCAAAAAGAACACAGAGACACTGGGATCAAGTATGATTTGAACTCTCGTTCTGCTCGATACTGGATGAGTTACCATAAGTGGTTAGGCAATCTCTTGAAACCCTCGTTTCTTCTCCTGTAAAATGAAGACTTTGATAGAGACCTCAGAAGGGAGGAGTCATTATACAAAGAGATGAAAATGATGAACCACCTTCCTTGCACATGATAGGTGCTCATTAATGGCAACTGGTAACTGTTATTTTCTGAGGTGTGAGGTAGAGAGGGGAAGGACCTCAAAAACAAGAAACTTATACTTCCGGGACTAAGTTGTGAGTTATAACTGAGGGATATAGCTAAAGGAAGAATGAACGTGGACTGTACAAGAAAAGAAAAAAATATATATATTTTTAAAGTTCAGAGTTTGAAGACTTTGTTTTTCCATTGTGACTCAAATATCCATTTTACTCATTTCCAGAAGCATATCCACCCATATCTATCTATCTGACAAACATGGACTGAGGACAACTGCAATTATGTATGGGATGGGGAAAGAATGGGAAGAGAGGTGAAAAGCCAAAAGCACAGGTTTCCAGACAGACATAGAGAGATAACGATCACAGCTGACAGTGCACCTCCAGGAGCTCAATTATTGAAAGCCCAGACAATGCCACTCATGCAAGGCCTGTCTTTTGCAACTGTGGTGTTGTAGTCACTTGCCAGCCTCTGTTTTCTTGGACTTCTTTGTAGATTATTAATTTAAGGTTGATTTGCTCTCCTAAAGTGCTATGAATAGGTTGAAGGTAGCACAATACAGTAGGGAGAGTTCAGCTTTGAACCGAGATAGAAACGAGTTTGACCCTTAACATTGCCAAAATGGACAAATTGATTAAGGTACTCTGCATTATTGCATTCCTACCATACTCCTAATATTGCACTAATTTATTTTTATTTATTATTATTTTTTGTTATTTTATTTTAAGTTGTGGGGTACAATTCAGGATTAGGTGGTTATCATACAGGTAAAGTTTGGGCCTCCCTTTGGTACCCACTTTGCCTGACTTGAGATCAGGCACCCTGATTGATGTGCCTCCTCAGCCCACCCTCCAGACCTGATAGTATCCCGCTAGTGCCATTCTCTTTCTTTTAGTATTATGGTAAATGTTCAGGGTCCACTTATGAGTGAAAACATGTGAATGAGAACGTTGTTTCTGTGATAGATCACTGAGTATTGTAGACTCTAAATTCCCAAGTTGTTGCAAAACCCATGTGTTTGTCCTTTTTTAGGACTGTGTAATATTCCAGTGTGTATAGTACTCCATTTTTTAAATCCAGTCCAGTTTCAATTGGACTGTATGATTGAGTCCATGCTTTTGCTATTGTGAAAAGTGCTGCGATAAGCATGTGTGTATTGCACTAATTTCTGATGAAAAACAAAATATCCCTGCTCTCACGGATCTCAGGTTATCAAGTGGAAGACAGAAATTATTAAAATGATATAACTTAATGTATAATTTTACACTGAAATAAGTTCTAAACTTTATTATAAATTAAGGAGAGGGGAGAAGAGAATTATAGTCAGAAGAAAGAGCATGTACAAATGATCTGTGGCAGGAAGGAGGAGGGAAAATGGGAAGACTGAGAAAAAGCAAGCATAGCTAGAATGAAGATAGCCAGGGAGAATGCAGAAGACTCAGTTTACTTGTTATAAATTGGGGATAATATCACACAGCTAATTTATGGATTAGTGAGAGCATATGATACTTTCCAACCAAGAATAACCACTCATTAAACAGTAGCTAAAATTTTCAGTAGTTGTTGAAGAGATGAAGACATTTCCTTGAACTACATCATGCCAGATCTACCTTCTCTTTAACATTTTTGGTGCACTCACTCTCTAAGACAGACCACCACGGGCAGACAGTTGCATCTCAGTCCCTGCAATCCCCAGCACACCTGCAGGGTCAAGGGGAAATGGAATGTTTTCTTTTGGTGTTAGACTATGTAGAAGCCTGCAGGTGAGAAAAAGTATGTTGGAAAAGCATGGTTAAGAGGAAGGAGGTAACGAAACTCAATGTTCTAAGTCTTTTTTACTCCAGGCATGTTTTGAAATGTGACCTCCCTTTTCCCCAATCTGTCATTTTCTATCCTGCAGGTAAAGGTTCTAACTTCCCAATATGTTCCTGCAAGCTAAGTTCTGAACAAGGAAGCTACTGTAGAAAAATATTTTCCAGCAGTGTCAGTAGAATTGAATTGAATTGCAGAGTCAGGGAGTCTTGCCTGTCTGGTGCCTTTTCCATGGACTCCGAGAGGACCCTGTAGCCTAGGGACTGTGACATTTATGGGTCAGTCCAAATCTTGTCTTCACTCTGGTTTCCCTGAGTCTTCGTTCCCCAATCTGATAATGAGGGATAATGATGACTACAGTAATAGCTACGTCAAAGAATTGTTGTGAGGATTAAACGAGTAAACATAGTAACTGTGCAGAGTTTTTAGGAAAGCGCCTGGCACAGAGGCACTGTGTGTGTGAGCTAGTATTACAATGCCTGAAGTGGTGACCAGTTCCACCCCTCGCTCGCTCCAGTTTTTTGGGCATGCACACCCATATGAACACAAGCACACATGTACTCACACACAATATTTTTGTGATCTTTATATCACGATGTGTATAATATTTGCATGATGTGGTATAATTAAAAGGGCTTTGAATTTAATAAGCAACCTCATAACTGTAGTTATTAAGAGCAACAGACAAAAGGAAGAACAATGTTTTCATTTAGTGTTTTTCTAGAGCTTAATGTTGTTTCATAAAAGGCAGTGAATGAGGTGGAAAGGAGTAGGGGAGGATTATTATTTGGGGGGAAGCCTTCCTTCCCTCCTTTCTTACTTTCTCTCTCCTTTCTCCCTTCCTTCCTTCCTTCCTCCTATCTCCCTCCCTTCCTCCCTTCCTCCTATCTCCCTCCCTTCCTCCTCCCTTCCTTTCTCTCTCTTTCTTTCATTTCTCTCTCCCTCCCTCCTTTCTCTCTCTTTTCTCTCTCTCTATCTCTTCCTCCCTCCTTCCATCCTTCCTCCCCTCCCGATCCCCCACCCCATTTCTCTCCC